>NC_134689.1:179941928-180031928 GCF_050947455.1 Rhinoderma darwinii | reverse complement strand
AGCTCATCGAGATCACGCTGGGCTGTCATTTACAGTGTAATCTCGCGAGATTACGCTTGAGGTGATGTAAATCACACACAAACGTTACACAAGTGTCAGGATTCTGAATAGACATCCCGTCCTGGTTGGTAGTGATGTCTATTAACTCTCAGGACACTTGAGTAACGTTAGTGTGTTATGTGGGTGTTGTGGAGAGAAGTGTATGATGCTGACCAATCAGTGTGTAAATGAATGGAGAGAAATGTATGACGCTGATTGGTCATCACTATGTGCTGTGCAAATGAATGGAGAGAAGTGTATGATGCTGATTGGTCACTGATTGGTCAGCGTCATACACTTCTCTCCACAACGTCCACTTGGTCAAAAAGTAAAACACGCCCAGTTGGGCATTAAAAAACTCATTAGCATAAAGCTAAAATAGGTCGTAAGTCTGTCAAATATTATAGTTTTTCTAAATAAAAAACACTGCTGTTATCTACATTACAGCGCCGATCACATTATGTAGAAGATAGGGCATTTATAATGTGGTGACAGAGCCTCTTTAAGAGAATGACATGCACTAGGGACCATTTACTAACCTCTGGGTCTCAGGTAAGTATAACTCCAGGTACTGTAAGGCTTTGTTCACATGCTTACGATGTAAATGGAAAACGTCTGCACAATATCCACATTGTAAATGGGTGAAATCCACAAACTATCTGCTAAAAAAATGTATGATGCATAGGGCAAATTGCTAAAATCAAAATTGTATGTGTATCAAAACATATTTTCAGTGCCTCAAAATCTGCATTGAATCCACAATGTAAACATAGCCTTAGGCCTGATTCACACGAGCACTGCGCATCTCGGACATGAAAAACTGCAACTTTTCACGTCCAAGGTGCATCTGTGCTCAGCGCTGCGGGACGCGATGTCACGCATCCCCCATAGTTGAGAGTCTATGGAGGGATGCTCGATGCGTGAAAAGATAGGTCATGTCCTATTTTTGCACGGATCCTTCACACGGTCCGTTGAAACAACGGCTGTGTGAACGGCCACATTGAATTATGGGGTGTTGGCCGTTGAAACAGTTCGTGTGAATCAGGCCTTAGGCTACTTTCAAACGTAGCAGAATTTCTGCTGATTTTTCTTACAGATTTACGGCAGGAAATGCCGCAGTGCATAACAGTAGCAGCACAGTTGATGAGATTCAACAAATCTCATCCACACACTGCAGAAAATGTCCATGCAGAAATTTACCTGCGGTGCAGATTTTTTCATCTGCAGAATGTAGATTTATGCTGCAGAATGGTTGTGTGTTTTGTTGAGAGTTTTCCCATTGAGTTCAATAGCGAAGTAAAAAGTATAAAATAGTTAGCCCTGCATATGTCAGAGTTACCGGGAATGTGACAGCATCAATGTTTGTTACAATGTATGGGTATATTAAACTTTTGAGAGCTAAATTTAACAGCACAAATCTTGGCTCTTTGTACTCGTCCACATGTAACGGAATTGCTGCAAAAAATTTCTGCATAAACTAGCAGACCATCCGATGCAGAAAATCCAAACCATTATATGCATTTTTTACTGCGGAAAATAGTGTGGATTTTGTTGTGTTTTTGTCAAGGCTGTATGATGGTGATAATTCTTCAGAAAAACCCAGGAATTCAGTCCACTTTCCGCAGCAGGAATTGACATGCTGCGCTATGAAAAATACGCACCACAGGTGAATTTCTGAAAGGAATTTTTACGCAGCGCGTGGATGAGATTTGTTAAATCACACCCGCTTTGCTGCTACTGTATTCTGCTGCATATTTTCCATCCACAATTCTGGACGGAAAATACGCAGCAAATCTGTTACGTGTGGACAAATTCATACACTGATACATTGCAAAAAACTACAGCTATGTAAACATGGCACTATGTCAGGTCAGGCCTTCAACCTCTATGTCTAAACAACAATGAATTCAGAGATCTGGAAAATGGTCAGGAGCACAAACTATATTATAATGTTACATAAGTTTTTATTATACATTAATTAAAGGGGTTATCCCACGAAAACAACTTATCACCTATTCACAGAACGAGGGTTCCATGTTGGACCTGAAGCGATCATACAGTGATTATACATTTATTGCCTATCCTGTGAATAGGTGATAAATGTGTTTCATGGGCAAACCCATTTAAGAAAGAATATAGAACCATTTTAAGTGACTATCCACCTTTGCTCAACATTTTGTTTAGTTGTTTTTTATATTGCAAAATTCTACATTGAGTACTTTATTATATCTTCAGAATATCTATATGGGTGCTAGAGCTGCCAATTCCCTGCTCCCCTACACACTGCGATAAAGTTAAAGGGGTTATTTCAAAAACCCTCTTACAGTAAAGAAAATAACTACAGGCATGCACTTAAAATCGCGGTGTAATGAAGATAATCAATAAATAAAAATTCATATCACTATTTATTCTATTTCTGACTTTTAGGCGGCAGCAGCAGCGTCGCACTATGTGACTCTCTTTAAAATCTATCTACCGATAATTTGTTTCCATCCTGCGCTTCTAACCCTCGCCCTCCAGAAGCTGGAACTTCGTACTTTTGTCTTCCTCCCCCAAGTAGTGCATTCACCAGATGCATGTTAGATTGCTGGAGTCCAAACATATAATAAATTGACATGGGTTGACAGCAGGAAGTAAGGATACCAAGTCTAGCTGTCACCTGTGCGAATAGGAAGATTCTAATCCACCCCTAGTCGCTGTCAGGAAACGTCTGTATCTTTAAGATCGCCATGACTACTGATCTAGCTTCAGGGCGTGTTGTTTACTTCCTGAGCCTATCCCACTTCTCTGTCTTCTTCATGTCAGGTTAGGGTGGGGTATTTATAACTTGCCTCCTCCCTCATTCTTTGCCTGTCAATTTTTCTCCCTACTTAGGTGTGGTGATCAAGCTTTTGACAATACTGCATACCTCTGACTTCTGGACTTCTTGGAAACTGACCACAGCTTGTCTCTTGTTAACCCCTGGTTTACCGATTTTGATTATCTGCTCCCAGCCGGTTCTGACCTCTGCTGTACCTGTTTTCCACTAGCTCTGTTTTGGACTTTGTTTACCCTCTGGCTGTCTGGTTACCTGTTCTGGTATTGCCTGCATTGCACCCCTCATCCAACACTGAACTATGTTAGAACAACCTGGGTTCCGTGCAGCAAAAACCATCCCGCCTTGCGGTCGGCTTTGGCGAATACCTCAGAGTAGCCTTAGATTCTGTCGATCAAAGTTGTGACGGATTTGGGTTTGCGGTCTTATCTGCACGCTTACTCCCGTCTTGTCTCCAGCAGCCTTTTGGGAATTTCACAATTGGTGATTGCATAATAGTCGCTGTGTGTTATTCACCAGCATCTGAGCTAAGTTATTTTCATTCTGTTCATGACTTTTCACTGACATGTATCTAGATGACTGATATTGGTCTCTTTGAACTGTCACTTCACACTGCTTTGGACCTAAAAACTAAATGGTTTTAATAGGGAAATTCCCCTTATGTATGAGAAAAGACCATAGTGTAGTGGTTCTATTTCTTTTTTTGAGAAATTCTATCAACCTCTCAATACAGCTATATGAAATTCAATTAAATTAAATTATTATTATTATTATGTGCAGATGATTGAAACCAATATTGCCATGGATGTAATTATTCAAATGTTCTTATTCATAAGTTACCTACTAGAATTGTTGTATATACTATTCCTGTAATATAGTCTTTAATAAATGAACCAGAAAATGCTTCATATTGACACTTGATATTTTTCAGTCAAAAATATTATAGGTGCAATATTCCAATAATGCTACAACATTGTCTGCCAAGAAAAAGTATAATTAATAGCTTTCAATGATCACTAAGCAATGCTTGAATGCCTCAAAAATGTCAAGCCACATGCTCATTATCATTGCATGCTTCCATCAAATTTAGAATCATATTCGCCTTTATAAACAATGGCTACTAGTTTTTATGTACATTTGGAATGTTTTTGAATGATTTTAAGTTTACTTTGCTGAGGTGAGAAATTACAAATACTGTACATTGTCTGGCCAAACATATGTGTGCACCTGACCATCACACCTACTGTATATGAGTTGTTGGACATCCCATTCTAAAAATATGGGCATTAATATAGAGTTGTGCCCCATTTTGCAGCTATAACAGCCTCTACTCTTCTATTTTGGAGTGTCTATTAATCTGAACTGATTCAGCCATAAGAGCATTTGTCAGGTCAGGCACCGATGATTAACAAAAAGACCTGGCTCGCAATTGGCTTTCCAATTCATCCCAAATGTATTCAATGAGGTTGAAGTCAAGTCTTTGTATGGGTCATTTGAGTTCCTCAACACCTAACTCCTCATACCATATCTTTATGGCTCTCGCTTTGTGCATAGGGGCAGAGTCATGCTGGAAAAGTAAAGGGCTTTCCCCAAACTGTTGGCACACCCTAGTAAGCATAAAATTGTCTTAAATATCTTTGTATGCTGTAGCATTAATATTACCCATTACTGGATATAATCGGCTTTAGTCTAAACCATGAAGAAGAGCCCCAGAACATTCTTTCCTCCACCTATCTTTACAGTAGGCACTATTAATTCTGGTAGGTAGCATTCTCTTGGCCTCTACCAAACACAGATTCATCAGACTGCTACGTAAATAGTGTCTGGTTCTCCTGAGCCAGTTGTTAAAATAACAGTCGATTCGGTAAACCAAGTAGAAGAAAGATCCCGAACCTCCTGGATTCAATTGTAAAGGTGTGCTTACACATGGATACAATTAAAAAATAAGGTGTCAGCCGGTGCAAAAGAGCCCTTAATTCTCTCCCGCGCTATTCTGCAGTACTTCTTTGATGCAGGGGGCGCGATTACGTCATTGTTCCACATGCATTGTTCTGCAGTAGTCAGGCCTAACCAGAATAGGCCAGACCTGTATACCTAGAAGATGGCACGGGCACTTGTACAGGAGGGCAAAGTGTATATTATTATTTATTTCATGGGGCAGAGTGTACATTAAAATGTATTTCAGGGGGGACAGTGTACCTTATTATTTATTTCAGAGGGCACAGTGTAGATTATTATTTATTTCAGGGTACACAGTTGACATTATTATTTATTTCAGGGGCACAGATTATATTTTTATTTCTTTCAGAGGGCATAGTGTGTATTATTAATTTCAGTGGGCATTGTGTATATTTATTTCAGTGGGCACAGTGTACATTATAATTTATTTCAAAGGGCAAAGAGCATATCATTATTTCAGGGTCACAATGTACATTATTATTTTTCAGGGGACACAGTGTACATTATTATTCACTCAGGGGGCATAGTGTACATTATTATTAATGTCAGCTGGCAAAGTGTACCTTAATATTTATTTCAGGGGGCACAGTGTGCATTATTATTTATTTCAGAGCCTTACAGTCTATGTTATTATTTATTTTAGGGGGCACATTGGACACTATCACTCATTCCAGGGGGCACAATTAAAATTAAAATTTATTTCAGGGGGCACAATAAACATTATTCTTTTTTTATTCAGGGGTCACCGTGTACAAAAATATTTATTTCAGGGGACACAGTGTAACTTTTTATTTTTTTATTTTTATGGGATACAGTGTCTATTATTATTTATATCCGGGCCTCACAATATATATTATTATTTATTTCAAAGTTCACAGTGTATATTATTATTATATATTTCATGATTCACAGTTTATATTATTTATTTCAAGAGTCACAGTGTGTATTATTATTCATTTCAGGAGGCATAGTGTGTGTGATAATTTTAGGGGGCATAGTGAGTAGTATTATTTTCAGTTGACACAGATTTTGTTATTATATTAAGGGGGCACAGTGAGTGGAGCGATTGTTTTTAAGGACCACGGTGTGTGGCAGTATTATATTTAGGTACACAGTGTGTATTCTGACCCTGTCTTAGTATAAAGAGTGGGGATCTGCTTCAAAAGTGAGGAAAGATGTCTGGGCAGCAAACTCTGCAGAGTCGAGACATAGCTAGAAGAAGTTGTCATGGCGGCCTGATCCGAATGGAAAAGAAATGAGAAATACTCCAATCAAAGAAAAATTCATCTGTGAGTAACAGAGTGTAAATGTTTATTCTGACTAAGTCTGATCAATCGTGTAATCACTTGTAAGGTCTGCAGCGAGAAGATGCCTGGTACCTTTCTGGTTTGTGAAACAACAACTCTGAGCATATTCGTATCTTTGTTCAGGACATACTGAGAGCAATAGTTTCACATAGTACAAACTTCTATAGCACATTTAATCTGATTTAATCTGGTTTATTTGAATATTAAATTAAGAATTATTTAAAAAAAACTACTATATTGGTATGCTCTCTCTATTAAGTATTAGTAAGGATCTACACGCTCTGAACAAATATTTTTGACTCTTTATATGGCAAAAGAAAAGACCCAGAATTGCCCTAATTATACAATGTAAGAGAAAATAAGTCGGTACTGCTGTGATCAGTAGTTCACTAGGCGTTCGGCAGATTACTGCCTAGGGGACGCAACATGTAACACGGTATAAGTCAAGAGAGGTGCTCAGCTCCAGCAGATAAGTCCATAAATATAACAACGGGTAGGAAAGAAAAGGAGCTGCACTCACCCAATTTTGACGTAATTCTTTTCTTTATTGCTCGTAAAAACTGTGGGGGGAGGACGGAGGCAGTGACAGGCTTCAGCTGTTTCGCGTACAAGCCCTAATTATATTTTATAAAACTAGATTCCAAGGTGGATTACTTTTTCCCTGTTTGGATCATTATAGCCTATTGGGCTGAATGCTGCCTCCCCATTCACACAATAACATAGGCTAGAGATAGGTAATTTGCGCCATATCGGCAAAGACAATAAATTTTCACCACTGTCATGGGAAGAACTAACACAAAAATGTTTGGAAATCCGGAGATCAAAATTTAATTTATTCAAGCATGCCACTACATGATAAAAGGTGGTTTTCCAAATTGGATAAGCGAATTCCCCCACTGAAGATATAGGGAAACCATGCATACTTTAAATGCAGACATGTACTGTACTATATGAAGATGCAAATCTAAATATTCCTCAATGGGTTATCTCTCTTCCAAGAGATAAGCGTTGATGGGCATGGTCAAATCTATTAATTGCCTAATATGTGGAGCTCACAAAAGGGATTTAATTCATTGCTTGTGGAGATGTGTTGTGATTGAATGATTTTGGAGGAGACTATATGACTATTTTCATAAAAATGGATATTAAGTTTGAGTTACCTGGACTTTCTCACTAAGCCATATATCCAATCTGTCCGTAAATAACAAAAATCTTTTATGTCGATCTTATCAGCTGTTGAAAAAAAACAAAAACAATACTACATAAATGGATTTCACAAAGGACACCCTCAATTACCTTACTCTTGGGGAAATTAAATTGAATTTTTAAAATAGAATAGATTCATGCAAAATTAAATATCACAATGACAAAAAAAAATATTCTTAAGACAACATCTTTGGCAACAAGACAAAGTTACATGATGAATTTACATTCACAGACTGGTATATCAAGTAGCAATTACTTGGGGTCAACAGTATCAATATCTAGACACAGAAAATTTCTTGAGAGATTTTATTAGGATTTTAAATATGCAGGAAGACATTTGGTTGATGTTAGTTTGTTGGTTTTATTGTTCTTTAATAAGCAAAAACTACTGTATTAACAGTGTTTCAATTTATGTGTGTCTGGACTCAAATATTCCCTTGTTGATAACCTACCGTATCTTGCATAATATTTGTAATAACGGTGTATAATAAGATAACACTGTCCAACTGCAAAGTATATTCTATTTGTAGTGTTGTTTGTTTTCTAAAAAAGACAAAAAAATAAATTAAAATCTTTTAATTCCCACCCCTGCTCCAGAAAACACATTTACACTGCTCCAGAGTCCAGTGGCGACATGCTTTACACCACTACATCTGATGCTTGGCATTGTGCAGCTACTCGACCATGGAAGCCTATTTCATGAAGCTCTGAACGCACAATTCTTGTGCTAATGTCAACATTCTGTAGTGAGTGATACAGCAGAATTTAGGCATTATTTTTACGTACCAAGTGCTTTAGTTTGTTTGCGCGGTCTATAGCTTTATGGCTAAACTGTCCTTACTACTAAATACTTCCACTTCACAATAATAGCACTTACACTAGACCACGGCAGACCTAACAGATCAGAAATTTCACAAACTGTTCTGTGGCAAAGGTGGCATCCCATATCAGCGCACATTTACAGTTACTGACCTCTTTAGTACGACCCATACCACTACAAATGTTTGTCTGTCGATATTGCTGTAATGATGGGGGTAGGGAAACAGACAAGTGAGCCCTAATCTACCCGCCACTCAGTCCCTGCCTACTTGCAACGACCCGCCCTAGGCGACGGGGTACAACTGGGCGACAGTCCCTACGCTCAATAAGTGCACGACAGACAAACAGACAAGGGTACACAGAAGTAAGGGAAAAGGGGCAGTTGCCCACGGCAACACCGTGAGCAACAAGAGTGGTGAACGAGCCGAGTCAAACCAGGAGTGTACGAGGTACCAAACGCAGAGCAGGAGAGTAGTGAACAAGCCGAGTCAAACCAGGAGTGTACGAGGTACCAAACACAGAGCACAAGAGTAGTCAGTAAGCCAGGGTCAATATGAAGCAGGGTCAAATAGTTCAAGAAGCTGCAGCAGGGCCAGGAAACCAAACGAGAAGAATCACAAGCAAGGAGGAATAGGAAAGGCAGGTATAAATAGACAGAGGGCGGGAGCTAGCTCCGTCTGGCCAGGCTGTGATAGGCTCTCCCACTCCTAAGCCTGCCATCCTGAGTGGTGGAAGATGGAGTCAGTCTCACAGACATAGAAGCAGGTGCAGTCTGATTACCTATGGGCGTAGACACAGAAGCTGAGCCTGGCAGATCCTTAACAGTACCCCCCTTTTATGAGGGGCCACCGGATCCTTTCTAGATGGACCTGGTTTATTGAGGAAACGAAGGTGGAACCTCCTGACCAATACCCCAGCGTGAACATCCCGGGCGGGTACCCAAGTCCTCTCCTCAGGCCCGTATCCTCTCCAATGGACCAGGTACTGGAGGGAGCCTTGGACCATCTTGCTGTCCACAATCTTGGCCACCTCGAATTCTACCCCCTCAGGGGTGAGAACGGGGACAGGAGGTTTCCTCGAGGGAACCAAGGACGGGGAGCAGCGTTTAAAGAGGGAGGCATGAAACACGTCGTGTACTCAAAAAGATGGGGGCAACTCCAGTCGGAAGGAGACAGGATTGAGGACTTCAATGACCTTGTACGGCCCTATAAACTGGGGAGCAAACTTCTTGGACGGGACTTTAAGGCGCAAGTTCTTTGACGATAGCCACACCAGATCCCCGACCATAAACAAGGGGTTAGCAGAACGTCTTCTATCTGCCTGAGTTTTTTGTATGCTCTGGGACGCCTCTAGGTTCTTCTGAACCTGGGCCCAGACTGTGCACAGTTCCCGATGAACGACCTCTACCTCGGGATTGTTGGAACTACCAGGTGAAACGGAGGAGAACCGTGGATTAAACCCAAAATTACAGAAAAAGGGGGAGACCCCTGACGAGTTACTGACCCGGTTATTAAGGGAAAATTCGGCGAGGGGAATGAATAAGACCCAATCATATTGACAGTCAGAGATAAAACACCTTAAATATTGTTCTAGAGACTGATTAGTCCTCTCAGTTTGGTCATTAGTTTCAGGATGGAAGGCAGAGGAGAAGGACGGATCAATCTCCAACTTTTTACAGAAGGCTCTCCAAAACAAAGAAACAAATTGTACCCAACTGTCAGAAACAATATTGACAGGGACCCCATGGAGACGCAGGATGTGCTTGACAAACAAGATAGCTAACGTCTTAGCATTGGGTAGTTTCTTGAGGTGCACAATGTGGCACATCTTACTAAAGCGGTCTACTACAACCCACACCACCGACTTGCCTTGAGATGGAGGCAAATCGGTGATAAAATCCATGGAGATATGGGTCCAAGGTCTCTGGGGAATGGGCAAAGAACGTAGTAAGCCCGCTGGTCGGGACCTGGCACAAACCTCACAAGCGGCGACGTAGGCCTTAACGTCTTTAGGCAACCCAGGCCACCAATAGTTTCTGCAATGAGGTGCTTGGTACCCAGGATGCCTGGATGACCAGATAGTGCGGAGTCATGATTTTCCCTAAGTACCCTTAGCCGGAATTGCAGGGGAACAAACAGCTTGTTCTCAGGAAGGTTCCCGGGAGCTGAACCTTGATCAGCAGCAATTTCAGAGACAAAATCAGAATCAATAGAGGAAATGATTATACCTGGATGCAAAATACAAGCAGGATCTTTCTCTGAAGGAGGGCTGGCCATGAAGCTACGCGACAGTGCATCAGCCTTAATATTTTTAGACCCAGCCCTATAGGTAACCAAAAAGTTGAATCTGGTAAAAAATAACGCCCATCGAGCTTGTCTCGGGTTTAGCCTCCGGGCAGATTCTAGGAAAACCAGATTCTTCTGGTCGGTAAGGACCGTTACCTGGTGCCTAGCCCCCTCCAGGAAGTGGCGCCACTCTTCAAATGCCCATTTAATGGCTAAGAGTTTGCGGTTGCCAATATCATAATTATTCTCAGTGGGCGAAAACTTCCTGGAGAAGTAGGCACAGGGACAGAGATGGGTGAGGGACCTGGTACCCTGGGACAAGACAGCCCCCACTCCCACCTCGGACGCGTAAACCTCCACGATAAATAGCTCCATTTGGTTGGGCTGAACCAGCACTGGGGCCGAGATAAAGCACTTCTTAAGGACCTCAAAAGCCTGGACAGCCTCAGGAGGCAAGCGGAGGAGATCAGCACCCTTGCGAGTGAGATCCGTAAGAGGCTTAGCGATGACCGATAAGTTAGCAATAAATCTCCTGTAATAATTAGCAAACCCCAAGAAGCACTGTAACGCCTTCAGGGAGGCAGGTTGGACCCATTCCGCCAGAGCCTGGACCTTGGCGGGGTCCATGCGGAATTCATGAGGAGTGAGGATTTGACCCAAAAATTGTATCTCCTGCACCCCAAACACACATTTTTCGGTCTTCGCAAACAGTTTATTTTCCCGAAGGACCTGGAGCACCTTCCTGACATGCTCAATGTGGGAGGACCAGTCCTTGGAAAACACAAGTATGTCATCAAGGTACACTACAAGAAATACCCCCAGGTAATCTCTTAAAATCTCATTTATGAAATTCTGGATGACCGCGGGAGCATTACACAACCCAAAGGGTATGACAAGGTATTCGAAATGACCTTCGGGCGTGTTAAACGCAGTCTTCCACTCATCCCCCTCTTTGATGCGGATAAGGTTATACGCCCCCCGTAGATCAAACTTAGAGAACCATTGGGCCCCCTGAACCTGATTAAAGAGATCAGGAATCAAAGGAAGGGGATACTGGTTCCTTACAGTGACCTTATTCAAGTTACGGTAGTCAATGCATGGCCTAAGACCACCATCCTTCTTCCCTACGAAGAAGAAGCCAGCACCTACCGGAGAAGTAGAGGGGCGAATGTAACCCTTGGCCAGGATTCCTGGATATACTCTCTCATGGCTTCACATTCGGGACAAGAGAGATTAAATATCTTACCCTTAGGGAGCTTAGCTCCTGGTACCAAATCGATGGCGCAATCGTATTCTCTATGAGGAGGTAACACTTCGGAGGCCTCCTTAGAGAAAACATCAGCGAAGTCCTGAACAAACTCAGGTAGCGTGTTCACCTCCTCAGGGGGAGAAATAGAATTAACAGATAAACATGACGTCAAGCATTCATTACCCCATTTGGTAAGATCCCGAGTATTCCAGTCAAACGTGGGATTATGCAACTGCAACCAGGGAAGGCCTAAAACCAAATCCGACGATAATCCCTGCATTAACAGTACAGAGCACTGCTCCAAATGCATGGAGCCATTAAGGAGTTCAAAAACAGGGGTATGCTGTGTAAAATAACCATTAGCAAGAGGAGTGGAGTCGATACCCACTACCGGGACAGGTTTAGGCACATCAATCAAAGGCATAGCTAGAGACATAGCAAATTCCACAGACATGATATTAGCAGAAGACCCTGAATCCATGAAGGCACTGCCGGTAGCAGACCTACCACCAAAAGAGACCTGTGCGCCCAAGTGACCTCCCCGATGATCACTTAGGAGCGGAAGTTTTCCGGCTGCTTATTCTTACGACTAGGACAGGTGTTCACTTGATGCTTGTCATCCCCACAATAGAAGCAGAGATCATTCTTTCTGCGGAACTCTCTACGTTGTTGGGGGGACACGGAGGCCCCGAGTTGCATAGGTACCTCAGAGTCTTCCGTGGAAAAACGAAGCAACGGAACCTCGGGAGGCATCATGGGGGAGTCAGAGGAGAAAACACAAAAACGTTCAAGTTGTCGTTCCCTGAGACGTCGGTCAAGTTGTACTGCTAAAGCCATAACCTGGTCTAGGGAGTCAGAAGAGGGATAGCTAACTAGCAGGTCTTTCAGGGCGTTCGACAGACCCAACCTAAACTGGCACCTTAAGGCAGGGTCATTCCACCGAGAAGCTACGCACCACTTCCTAAAGTCAGAGCAATACTCCTCAACAGGTCTCTTACCCTGACGTAAGGTCACCAGCTGACTCTCGGCAAAGGCAGTCCTGTCAGTCTCGTCATAAATGAGTCTGAGAGCAGAAAAGAAAAGATCAACGGAGGAAAGTTCAGGGGCGTCAGGAGCCAAGGAGAAGGCCCATTCTTGGGGCCCTTCCTGGAGCCGGGACATAATTATAACCACCCGCTGGCTCTCAGAACTTGAGGAGTGGGGCTTTAAGCGAAAATAGAGCCTACAACTCTCCCGAAAGGAGAAAAAAGTCTTCCGGTCCCCTGAGAACCGGTCAGGCAACTTGAGGTGGGGTTCAAGAGGTGAGGTGAGGGGCACTTCCATGGTAGCATCAGGCTGGTTGACCCTCTGAGCCAGGGCCTGGACCTGTAGGGAGAGACCCTGCATTTGCTGAGCCAGGGTCTCAAGGGGTCCATAGTAGTGTGAGGGACCAGGGTAGACTAAGTATATAGGCTTGTGATTATGTAATGATGGGGGTAGGGAAACAGACAAGTGAGCCCTAATCTACCCGCCACTCAGTCCCTGCCTACTTGCAACGACCCACCCTAGGCGACAGGGTACAACTGGGCGACGGTCCCTACGCTCAATAAGTGCACGACAGACAAACAGACAAGGGTACACAGAAGCAAGGGAAAAGGGGCAGTTGCCCACGGCAACACCGTGAGCAACAATAGTGGTGAACGAGCCGAGTCAAACCAGGAGTGTACGAGGTACCAAACGCAGAGCAGGAGAGTAGTGAACAAGCCGAGTCAAACCAGGAGTGTACGAGGTACCAAACGCAGAGCACAAGAGTAGTCAGTAAGCCAGGGTCAATATGAAGCAGGGTCAAATAGTTCAAGAAGCTGCAGCAGACCCAGAAAACCAAACGAGAAGAACCACAAGCAAGGAGGAACAGGAAAGGCAGGTATAAATAGACAGAGGGCGGGAGCTAGCTTCGTCTGGCCAGGCTGTGATAGGCTCTCCCACTCCTAAGCCTGCCATCCTGAGTGGTGGAAGATGGAGTCAGTCTCACAGACATAGAAGCAGGTGCAGACTGATTACCTATGGGCGTAGACACAGAAGCTGAGCCTGGCAGATCCTTATCAATTGCATGGCTGTGTGCTTGATTTTATTCATCTGTTTGCAATGGGTGTGGCTGGAACACCTAAACTCAATAATTAGGAGGAGTATTCACATACTTTGCCCATGTAGTGTAAATGGCAAATACTTGTATAAATGAATTTTACGAATGTTATCCTGTCAAAACTTTAGTGTTAGGAAATATTAGGTATCTGATAACGCCATGAAGCCAGCTCAAATATCACATATCATATAGTCATATTCCTAAAGAGGACCAGTTATTTGTAAGATTTAATTGAAACCAGTTTTCTAATGTAATTTTAGGTATTAGTGAATTCCGTTCAAAAATATGAATATCTCTTTACCTCTATCATGCATTTCCATTTTGGTGGCAGTCACTGTCTCTTTTATACCTGGGGGCACAGATTCGCATGCAACTATCTCAGCTTTATGCTCTAAACCACAATAGACAATTATAAACCTTACTGACTACAACAAAATATAGGCGGGTCCACACAAATTGATCAAAATATGCGCTAAGAACCTCCCTATTTTAAGTAGATTTACTCAGTAATGCATATTTATTTATTCTTAGTGGCTTAGGTTACATTGTTGTTTGCAGTGTGCTGTCGCTATTTTCTTGTGTGATATATATATATATATATGTATATACTGTATATATATATTTATATATATATATATATATAGTATAATAAATGCCTTAAAAATTGTTGTTGTTTTTTTACCACGGTTTCACTATGTGTACCTCTTTCCTTCTTATGCCGTTTAAATAAATTATTGTTTTATTTAGGGAAGTCGGAAGCCTCGGATTCACATGCAAACAATTGCTCGTGCTAAAATACTAGGTGGAGCAGGACTATTAGATTTTTTCAAATACTACCAGGCGCCAGTTTCTATAAGAGTAGTGGATTGGTTTTATTACTGGAATGCCAAACAGTGGATCAGAGAGAAGCAGGATTTGTCCTAAATAGCCTTGATCTCCCTGCCATGGGTAGACAGATGTAAACTATATTCAACACCTTCACTGCCTCTGCTTACTCACCTCCTAACTATATTGGATAAACTGATCTCTACTACATTTATCTCCACTCGCATGGGCCCTATGACGCCGCTGTTTGGCAACCATGATTTTGAACCATCCTTTAAGGCCTCATGCACAAGACCGTAGCCATGTGCACGGCCGTGATTTTCGGGCCGGCCGGCCACAGAGTGACAGCCGCGAGCTGCCCACAAATCGCGAGCCACGATTTTTCAATGGCTCCTGGGCCATGCACGGCCCCATAGGAATGAATGGGGCTGCAATTCTCCCGTGGATTTTCGGGGGAATTGCGGCCGCAAAAGCACGTTCGTGTGCATGAGGCCTAAGAGCTAATTCTTTTTTGGCCTGATCTTCTAGAGATCGGACACATCTCGCACAGATATTGTCTGATAGTTTTGAGATCCTGTCTTTAGCTTCCCTCAAGTATGTTTCCCCAAGGAGATGTCTATTATGGGTTGCCAATAAACAATTTCATTCCTACTTTAGCTCCTTGGGTTCTCTCACGCCCCTTTTGAATCAAAACTACTTCACATTTCTCTGCCAAACCGCCTCCTACCCTCCTTACAAGCTCTTCTTTTTCAGCAAACTCTAGAGGTCATGGGAAGAAGAATTGAGGGTCTCGGTTGTTTCTGAGGACTAGAATATGGATTTTCAACTGGTGTATAATATGCCAACAGCATGTTCTGCAGATGGTACCAATGTCCTGACCCTCTTACACAAAATCTTTCCTTTGGTTTCGGAGATTTGTTAGCATTGCCAGGCATAAATAGGCATTATGCTTCTTATCTGGTGGTGCTGCCGACGATTAAAAACTTTCGGGAGCAAATTTTTGGGATTCATGCCCATGTCACAGGTAGCGACTTAAAACTCTCTCCACAGATAGCTTTGCTATCCATTATTTCAGACTCTCTCCATCACATTATAAAGGATCTGCTCCAATATATTCTTATAGCAACAAGTTTAGTTTTTCAAAGGCACTGATGCTCATATATTGACCCGACCATTGCAGAATGGGTGAGTGAAGTTAATTATCTTTTACACATGGAAAATATTTTGGTAGATGACTCTGTACAGGTTCATTCTTTTAACCATACTTGGTCTAGTTGAATTACATTAAAAGATAGCACCGACCTCGTTAGATGGCTTACCTGATGCGATACTTTGCATTTGGTTGACTTTCCCTGGGTGCAAGGCTTACTCTTTACATGCATCTTCTACTCCTTATATATTTCAAATCCCTCCTCGATTTAAAAAAATATATATTGTCCTCTTTCCATTTACTTTTTACCCTTTCCTTACTATATGTCTTGTTTTATGTAGATTAGTATTGAGCGTTTCATCACTGGGCTATCTGTACATTTTGGATACTCTCTGGCATTTTTCGATGTTTTGTGTATTATCTATACCGTTTTTCTATTGCAAACTTGCTTTACATATAACAGTAATTGTATTTTACAACATTGGCTATCACAATTATCATTTATACCATTGCTTTTGTCATTATTGTATTGCTTTTTGTAAAGTCAATAAAATCTGTATTAAGAAAAAAAAAAAGTATTTTATGTCAAAAGTGATACACCCAGGGGGAAAAAAAAGTGTTATGTAAGTGATCACTAGTCACTGGTTACTAAATAGATGGGTCATCATTATGTACAAAAATAACTACACGTTAAGAGATTTAAGTTTTGGACATTTTCTAGTGCACATTTTTTTTCTATCAAGCTCTTTCATTTTTGTTATTCAGATTTAATAATTGTCTTAGATGACCTAGATGCAGTTAGGGTACATGAAAGACTCATTTTTGCATTAGATGGTCCCAGGTGATGATCACTTATATGGACTACAAGCACTTTTGTGGAGAAAAATGCAACTCTGATGACTATTTGATCAGACACCATGCTCTTCTGCTTGGTTAGATAACATATTATTTCTAGCACATAAATTCTGTAAAATTCTCCTAACATGCACAAAAAATACCCAGCATTTGTCATGCGCAAACCAGCCGGTCAATGTGATATGTTTTGTGGCATTTTCTAAACATTAAGTACATGATGTGTGAAAATGAATTTGTATTTATGAGACAATCATATTGTGTTTGGTGAGATAAACATCATAACATTACATTCATGTCGGGAAAAAAGAAAATATCAAAATATTTGGCATTGCACACAATACATAGAACACTATAAGAAGTTATAGGAAAAATACGTTGGAGGGTAAGGTGAAGGTATTGACAGCGATAGCTGTTTGGGTATTGAACACTTGCTGGGGCTATAACTAATATGCTGTATTTTAGAATTATTTATGTATTATGTTATTTAATGCTGATAGAATACTATTGATGTGTATGTATGCCTTACATGGCTACGTTAGTATATTACTAACAACCTTTATATGTGTTTGATCCGCTCATTCACTCTCTTGTTTAGGTTATGTAATACTTTGAAAACGATTTTGTTTTTTAAAAATAATAAAACAGTATATCCGTGTAATTGGTGCAACGTTCTAATTCAATTTTATTCAAAATTATTTTTACTTTTTGAGATACAGCTTCTTTGTAACCTGTATACAGAGCAACTGTATCTAGCTCGGAAACCAGTAAACGTCAGGTCAGCGGCACTGACTGGTTCAGTGTCAGTGTGTCCCGACTCTCTGACACGCAGGATCGAGCTGTTACCCAACACATCAAAGTTCATAACTTAGATATGATCGATAATAGGGCGAGCACACTGAATGAGGTGTGAGCAGACATTTAGAAAAAAAATTATATATCTGAATACTGTTTTTGTTTTTTTTACATACAGGATGAAAAGAATGGCAGGTTTCTCAGAGTAAGGGTATGTGCACACGATGAGAGGCTTTTATGGCTGAAATGACAGACTGTTTTCAGGAGAAAACAGCTGCCTCGTTTCAGCCGTAATTCCTCCTCCTCGCATTTTGCGAGTCTTCTCTGACAGCCGTAAATTTTGAGCTGTGCTTCATTGAGTTCAATGAAGTATGGCTCAAATTATGCCTGAAAGAAGTGTCCTGCACTTCTTTTGACGAGGCTGTATTTTTACGGGTCGTCGTTTGACAGCTGTCAAACGACGACGCGTAAATGACAGGTCGTCTGCACAGTACGTCGGCAAACCCATTCAAATGAATGGGCAGATGTTTGCCGACGTATTGTAGCCCTATTTTCAGACGTAAAACGAGGCATAATACGCCTCGTTTACGTCTGAAAATAGGTCGTGTGAACCCAGCCTAATTGTACTGGCTAAGTGGGAAAAACAGGACTAGCTTTATTTCATATAAGACTATGTTCACGCTAACTTTTATAATGGATCCAAACAAAAAGAATGATGGAGGATCACATTTTTTTTACAGATGAAATTAAGATTTCCATTTTTTTTTTATGACTGGGGAGAATTGTGTAGCAGGCTGAACTTTTCTGCCTGGCAGAAAAAGTTTCCTGATGAAATCAAGGCTAACTGATGGCATTAACCATCAGAAGAAAATTGCAATTGAAATTAGTGGAGCCGTTAATAGAAACATTTTTCTGCAAAAACAATGTAACAGAATAATGTAGTATTTTTTTTTTTATTGTGAACAGTTTCTCTTCCAAAGGACAAACCAAAGTGCAAGGCAGATTTTATCAAAAGTATTGACAAAGAAAAAAGGCCAGAGGATCTGAGATCTAATTATTCAAGTTTGTTTGCTTTATTGTGTGTTATCAATAGAAACAAAATATTCTGTAGCATGGCATGACCGAAAAGCAGTGTACATACTAAAAAGTAACAACATTATAATTTAGAAACAAATACTGAAACAATAAAAGGATCATATCCATTACATATCAAAATCTAAAGAAGGTAATGAGGAAAAAAGTATTTCACTTGTACAATGGATGGGTCACAATAAACAGGACTGTTTACCTCTCCTGACATGTCTGTTTTAGTGTGTACTTGTATTCCCCATAAATTAACAACACTTGAGCATCATTTCTTATAATTCTGTGTTGGCCTGTCTCTGTTAGGGCGGGTTCACACATGGCGGAATTTCACTTAAATTCCGCTGCGGACACTCCGCAGCGTTATTCCGCAGCGGAGCCGTTTCTCCATTGACTTTCACTTTAATTTAGCAGTGTTCGTTTACACGATGCGTACAATTCCGCTGCGGAGCATAGGCTGCGGAGCGGAATTTGGTGTCCGCAGCATGCTCTGTCTGTTGCGGAGCAGTGGCGGACTCATGGCGGAATTTCTCCATTGAATTCAATGGAGATTCTAAGTTCCGCAATGAAGTCCGCAGCTGTCATGCACATGTCATGTGTGCTGCGGATGCGTCTTGCTTTTTTAACTTGACATTTCTTCATTCTGGCTGGACCTATGTATTTCTAGGTCTACAGCCAGACTGAGGAAGTCAATGGGGCTCCCGTAATGACGGGAGCGTTGCTAGGAGACGTCAGTAAATAGTCACTGTCCAGGGTGCTGAAAGAGTTAAGCGATCAGCAGTAACTGTTTCTGCACCCGGGACAGTGACTACCGATCACAATATACATGTATCTGTAAAAAAAAATGAAGTTCGTACTTACCGAGAACTCCCTGCGTCTGTCTCCAGTCCAGCCTCCCAGGATGACGTTTCAGTGTAAGTGACGGCTGCAGCCAATCACAGGCCAAGCACAGGCTGCAGCGGTCACATGGACTGCCGCGTCATCCAGGGAGGTCGGGCTGGATGCCGAAGGAGGGACGCGTCATAAAGACAACGGGCGGTAAGTATGAATTTCTTTTACTATCACTAGGGAAAGTGCTGTCCCTTCTCTCTATCCTGCACTGATAGGGAGAAGAGAAGCACTTTTCCTGCAGTCCGCAGCGGCCAGTCCGCATCAATGTACTGCACATTTTGTGCAGATCCGCAGCCGTAATCCGCAACCCGGATTAGGTGCGGCATTGATGCGGACAGTTGCGGAGGAATTCCGCCATGTGTGGTCATGCCCTTATTGATTCTAGAAATTTAGGAATAAATTGACAATTGGGTGTTATCATTCCACTTGTCAAAGGGGCGTGTCCCTACACAGTCTTAGGCCAGATTCACACGAGCGTGTGCGTTTTGCACGCGCAAAAAACGCAGCGTTTTGCGTGCGCAAAAGGTACTTAACAGCTCCGTGTGTCAGCCCCGTATGATGCGCGGCTGCGTGATTTTAGCGCAGCCGCCATCATTATGACACTCCGTTTGGATGTTTGTAAACAGAAAAGCACGTGGTGCTTTTCTGTTTATATTCAGAGTTTGACAGCTGTTGCGCGAATCACGCTCTTCCCACGGAAGTGCTTCCGTGTGGTGCACGTGATTTTCACGCAACCATTGACTTCAATGGGTGTGTGATGTGCGAAATACGCACAAAGAATGGACATGTCGTGAGTTTTTCGCAGCGGACTCTCATTGCGTAAAAATCACGCAACTGTCTGCACGGACCCATAGACTAATATAGGTCCGTGCGAGACGCGTGAAAATCATGCTTGTTGCACGGACGTGTATCCCGTTCGTCTGAATAAGCCCTAACTTTGTCAGCACTGATTGGACAGTATAGGTCTTTGTAGGGACACACCCCAAACTGGTAACACCCAGTTGTCAATTTATACATTAATTTCCAGGAGGAATAACAGAGGAACTGGACAAGGTAGAGTTCTAAGAAAAGATGCTGCAGAATTGTTATATAAAGGGGAATACAATTATTTACTAAAACAGACATGTCAGGAGAGGTGACAGGTCCTCTTTAAGGTTTTAAACTCACTGACCAAGGGCCTTAGTACCATAAATATGCTTTAAAAGATACATTTTCAAACCTTTCTTAAAAATGGGGATGTTAGAAGCCAAAAATTTCGAAATGTAACACTAAGAATTTGGCTTGAATGTAGATAAATGTAAGATTTTGCACTTGGGACAAGGAATCACATTTTTTTTGTTACATATTTGATGGTAAAATAATGGGTAAAAAGAGAAATAAAAGGGAATTAAGGATGTTGGTGGACAGAAAATTCTACTTCAGCAACCAGTTCCAAGCAGCTACTGTTAAGGCAAAAAGAATTGCACTCTGATACAATATTGATTGAACTCTGATATAAAATCCTCAGTTTTTCCCTAATGAAACATAGATGAATTTTACAACGCATATCTAAATACAGCCTTATATGAATCTAGTCAGCCTGCCCATGGAATATGGCGTACAATTTTTTGCACCTGTGAATAAAAAAAAACATAGCTTAACTGGAGCAGGGGCAGATTTGTAGTGCCAAGAGAGATATAATCAGTATGTACAAAAATCTCTGTGAACAGTACAGAGATCTGTCTAATGAACTTTTAATACTTAAAGGGGTATTCACATTTAAGATATTTATTGCATTATTCACAGGACATGCAATAAATGTCTGTTAGATGGGGATGCCAGCTCTATGTTCCTGAGGACGCAGATAGAGTTGAAACCGGGACACGCCACCGCTGGGGGACTGGCCCTGGGCCTCACCATCTTGGTGGGCCTAGGCCACCACCCACTCTGCCCCCCTCTTCCGCTAGCTACGCTAATGTGGACAAAAAATACGCAGCAGAATACAGTAGCAGAAAAGAGGGTGAGATTTAAATCATCTCATTCACGTGGTGCGTAAAAATTCAGAGCAGAAATTTTTTAGACTGCAGCATGTCAATTCCTGCTGCGGAAAGTTGACTGAATTGCTGTATTTCTCAGAGGAGAGATCACCATCTCCCAACATTGAGAAAAACGCTGCAAAATCCGCACCATATTCTGCAGTAAAAAAAATGCTGGAAATGCTGCATTTTTGCTGCAGTGGAAAGTCTTATACTTTCAACGGATTTGCTGCAGAAATTTTCTGCAGCAATTCCATTTACGTGTGGACAAGCCCTCACATGTAAAAAGTCTTTCATACTTTTGATTGGCTCAGCCCGAGCAAGTCCCCATTGTATGTAATTGTCCGAGATAGAGCCAACGTCACATTGTAAATGATTAACTGGCCTCAAGCCTACTCCCCTTTTGAAAGATATTATTGTAATTGCTTTTTTTTTCAATAAATCAGAGAAGCACATTTTTGGGTATACAAAGCATTGTCTCTGTGTCTCTTATTTCTCTCCAATATATCAATATAACTAATGGATTTGGATCTTGATAAGTGTACTGGATGGGTGTCCGTTGACCCACCTCCCAAACCTTCAGTCTTATATATTTTGGCCAAGATTGCATCAACAACCCCTAAATAACAATTCGCTCTTTATCTTTTGAATTATTTCAATTTTCTCATTTAGCAAAAACAAATCATGCATATCAGACACCATGCGCTATCTATGCCAGGAACATATATCATTTGCATCTGTTCATATATTATAACAGCTTTTTTTGTCTTTTGATGCACAAAGTAAAAGTTCATGTTTCCTTTCAAGTCAACTAATCAAGCATAAAACTAAGAACAAAAAAATTATTATCACAGAATCTTCTTGACATGTTCCAAACCATGCCCTGAACATCACAAATAATAATAATAACATACATACTTTCAACACTTTCAAAAACTATGTTCTAAAGAAAAAACACAATGGACTACAAGTATGAATTCCGTGTCTGTCTTTCTTAATTCTTTTTTTTGTGGCATTTTTTTGCAATTTGTTTTGCAACAGATGCTAATATCACACATTCTGCAGGTGCAGGTACATTCTGCAATTTAGGTTTGTAGCTTACATTTTAACCCCTTCACGCTGCAGCCACTTTTGACCTTCCTAAAAAGAGCCTAAATTTTCAAATCTGACATGTTTCATTTTATGTGGTAATAACTTCGGAATGCTTTTACCTATCCAAGAGATTCTGAGACTGTTTTCTCGTGACACATTGAACTTTATGTTACTGGTAAAATGTGGTCTATACATTCAGTATTTAATTGTGAAAAGCACCAATCGAAAAATTGCACAAATTTGCATTTTTTTTCATTTTTTATTTATCTGCTTGTAGGACAGATAGTTATACCACACAAAATAGTTGCTAATTAACATTTCCCATATGTCTACTTTAGATTTGCACAAAAGGATGTTTTTTTTTAAATATCCTTTTGTGTTTCTAGGACGTTACAAGGCTTAGAGCTTTAGCAGAAATTTCTCACATTTTCAAGAAAATGTCAAAAGGCTATTTTTACAGGGTTCAAGTTCAGAGTGGTTTTGAGGGGCCCATACAATACATACTCAACACATATCACCCCATTTAAAAAAAATTCGCCCCTCAAAGTATTCAAAACAGCATTTAGACAGTTTCTCAACCCTTTAGGAGTTTCACAAGACTTAAAGAAAAGTAGGGGTGAAATTTACAGATTTAAGTTTTTTTTTGCAGAAATTTATTATTAATAATTTTTTTCTCTGTAACACAGAAGGTTTTACGAGAGAAACACAACTTAATATTTATTTCCCAGATTCTGCAGTTTTTAGAAATATCCCACATGTGGCCCTAGTGTGCTAATTTACTGAAGCATGGGCCTCAGAAGCAATGGAGCACCTAGAGGATTTTGGGGCCTTCTTTTTATTAGATTATATGTTAGGCACCATGTCAGGTTTGAAGAGGTCTTTCTGATGCCAAAACAAAGGAAACATGCCTAAAAAAAGACCCCATTTTGGAAACTACACCCTATAAGGAATTCATCTAGGGGTGTAGTGCGCATTTTAACCCCACAGATGTTTCATAGATTTTATTAGAATTTTGACGTGAAAATGAAAAATTTTATTTTTTCCAATTAAGTGTCGTTTTAGTTAGAAAAAAATCTATTTCCACAAGGAATAAAGAAGAAAAAGCCCCCCAAAATTTGTAAAGCACCTTCTCCAGAGGACAGAAATACCCCATATGTGGTCATAAACTTCTGTTTGGGCACATGGCAGGGCTCAGTAGGGAAGGAGCGCCATTTGGCTTTTGGAGTACAGATTTTGCTGGATTGATTTCTTGGCACCATGTCGCATTTGCAAAGCCCCTGTGGGACCAAAACAGTGGAAACTCCACAAAACTTACACCATTTGAGAAACTATACCCCTTGAGAAATTCATCTAGGGGTTTAGTGAGCATTTTGACCCCATGAATGTTTCATATACTAGAATTGGGCAGTGAAAAAAAACACTTTTTTTTTTCAATAAGACGTAGCTTTAGCACAACATTTTTAATTTTCTCAACAAATAAAGGAGAGGAAGCACCCCAACATTTGTAAACCAATTTCTCACGAGTATGCCAATACCCAATATTTGGTCATAAACTGCTGTTTGGGCACACGGTAGAGCTCAGAAGGGAAGGAGCGCCATTTGACTTTTGTAGTGCAGATTTTTCAGGATTGGTTTCTGGTCGCATTTGCAAAGCCCTTGTGGGACCAAAACAGTTTGAAAATGACACCCCTCAAGGTATTCACCTAAAGGTGTAGTGAGCATGTTAACCCCACAGGTGGTTTCAAGAAATGAGTGTACACTCGATGTTGCAGAGTTAATATGAACATCTTTCCATCTTATTAGGTTTCACATATACGGGAAATACCTGTGCACCCAAATGACCTCCCCGATGGTCACTTAGGCGCGGAAGTTCTTCCGGCTGCTTATTCTTACGCCTAGGACAGTTGTTCACTTGATGCTTGTCATCCCCACAGTAGAAGCAGAGACCATTCTTCCTGCGGAACTCTCTACGTTGTTGGGGAGAGACGGAGGCCCCGAGTTGCATAGGTTCATCCGAGTTTTCCGTGGAAGAATGAAGCAACGGAACCTCGGGAGCCATCATGGGGGGGTCAGAGGGGAAGGCACAAAAACTTTCCAGTCGTCGTTCCCTGAGACGTCGGTCAAGACGTACCGCTAAAGCCATAACCTGATCTAGGGAGTCAGAAGAGGGATAGCTAACTAACAGGTCTTTCAGGGCGTTCGACAGACCCAATCTAAACTGGCACCTCAAGGCAGGGTCATTCCACCGAGAAGCTACACACCACTTCTTAAAGTCAGAACAGTACTCCTCAATGGGTCTCTTATCCTGACGTAAGGTCACCAGCTGACTCTCGGCAAAGGCAGTCTTGTCAGACTCGTCATATACAGTGAAGGAAATAAGTATTTGATCCCTTGCTGATTTTGTAAGTTTGCCCACTGTCAAAGACACGAACAGTCTAGAATTTTCAGGCTAGGTTAATTTTACCAGTGAGAGATAGATTATATATAAAACAAAAAAAAAAAAAAGAAAATCATATTGTCAAAATTATGTATATTTATTTGCATTGTGCACAGAGAAATAAGTATTTGATCCCTTTGGCAAACAAGACTTAATACTTGGTGGCAAAACCCTTGATGGCAAGCACAGCAGTCAGACGTTTTTTTGCAGTTGATGATGAGGTTTGCACACATGTTAGATGGAATTTTGGCCCACTCCTCTTTGCAGATCATCTGTAAATCATTAAGATTTCGAGGCTGTCGCTTGGCAACTCGGATCTTCAGCTCCCTCCATAAGTTTTCGATGGGATTAAGGTCTGGAGACTGGCTAGGCCACTCCATGACCTTAATGTGCTTCTTTTTGAGCCACTCCTTTGTTGCCTTGGCTGTATGTTTCGGGTCATTGTCGTGCTGGAAGACCCAGCCACGAGCCATTTTTAATGTCCTGGTGGAGGGAAGGAGGTTGTCACTCAGGATTTGATGGTACATGGCTCCAACCATTCTCCCATTGATGCGGTGAAGTAGTCCTGTGCCCTTAGCAGAGAAACACCCCCAAAACATAATGTTTCCACCTCCATGCTTGACAGTGGGGATGGTGTTCTTTGGGTCATAGGCAGCAATTCTCTTCCTCCAAACACGGCGAGTTGAGTTAAAGCCAAAGAGCTCAATTTTAGTCTCATCTGACCACAGCACCTTCTCCCAATCACTCTCAGAATCATCCAGATGTTCATTTGCAAACTTCAGACCTGTACATGTGCCTTCTTGAGCAGGGGGACCTTGCGGGCACTGCAGGATTTTAATCCATTACGGCGTAATGTGTTGCCAATGGTTTTCTTGGTGACTGTGGTCCCAGCTGCCTTGAGATCATTAACAAGTTCCCTCAATGTAGTTTTCGGCTAAGCTCTCACCTTCCTCAGGATCAAGGATACCCCACGAGGTGAGATTTTGCATGGAGCCCCAGATCGATGTCGATTGACAGTCATTTTGTATGTCTTCCATTTTCTTACTATTGCACCAACAGTTGTCTCCTTCTCACCCAGCGTCTTACTTATGGTTTTGTAGCCCATTCCAGCCTTGTGCAGGTCTATGATCTTGTCCCTGACATCCTTAGAAAGCTCTTTGGTCTTGCCCATGTTGTAGAGGTTAGAGTCAGACTGATTAATTGAGTCTGTGGACAGGAGTCTTTTATACAGGTGACCATTTAAGACAGCTGTCTTTAATGCAGGCACCAAGTTGATTTGGAGCGTGTAACTGATCTGGAGGAGGCTGAACTCTTAATGGTTGGTAGGGGATCAAATACTTATTTCTCTGTGCACAATGCAAATAAATATATATAATTTTGACTATGTGATTTTCTGTTTTTTTTTTTAAATATAATCTATCTCTCACTGGTAAAATTAACCTAGCCTAAAAATTCTAGACTGTTCATGTCTTTGACAGTGGGCAAACTTACAAAATCAGCAAGGGATCAAATACTTATTTCCTTCACTGTATGAGCCCGAGAGCGGAAAAAAAAGATCAACAGAGGAAAGTTCAGGGGCGTCAGGAGCCAAGGAGAAGGCCCATTCTTGGGGCCCGTCCTGGAGCCGGGACATAATTATACCCACTCGCTGGCTCTCAGAAGCTGAGGAGTGGGGCTTTAAACGGAAATAGAGCCTACAACTCTCCCGAAAGGAGAAAAAAGTCTTCCGGTCCCCTGAGAACCGGTCAGGCAACTTGAGGTGGGGTTCAAGAGGTGAGGTGGGGGGCACTACCAGGGTAGCATCATGCTGGTTGCCCTTCTGAGCCAGGGCTTGGACCTGTAGGGAGAGGCCCTGCATTTTCTGAGCCAGGGTCTCAAGGGGGTCCATAGTTGTGTCAGGGACCAGGGTAGAAAAGGTATATGGGCCTGTGATTATGAAATGACGGGGTAGGGAGACAGACAGGTGAGCCCTAATCTACCCGCCACTCAGTCCCTGCCTACTTGCAACAGCCCGTCCTAAGCGACGGCGTACAATTGGGCGACGGTCCCTACGCTCAATAAGTGCACGACAGACAAACAGACAAGGGTACTGTAATGGCAGGAAGGAGGTGAAGGGAAAGTGAGCCCTAATCTACCCAAGGGAAGGGGCAGTAGCCACGGAACGCCACGAGGAAACGGGGCGGCGAACGAACAGTCAGGACCTGGACGAAGTGAGTACACCCGAGCGGGCACGGAGACAGAAGCAAGCCAGGGCAAGCAAAGCAGGTCAAGCAGAACTGCAGCAAGGCAGAAGCACGGCAGAAGCAGGCTGGAGCAAGCAGCAGTGGGGCCAGGAATCCAAAAGAATTACAAGCACTGAGGGAGAGCACAGGGCAGGTAATAAAGGGCAGGGGGCGGAGCTAACTCTGAGAGACCAGGCCGCGATAGGCTCTCCCACTCCTGAGCCTGCCACCCTGGTTGGTGGGAGATGGTGTCAGTCGAACAGGTCTGGCCTCAGGTGTGGATTGATTAATCCCAGGAGTATAGCTAGATGAAGTACCTGGCAGATCCCTAACAGTACTCCCCCTTTTATGAGGGGCCACCGGACCCTTACTAAGGGGACCCGGTTTAGTGGGGAAGAGGAGGTGGAACCTCCTGATCAATACCCCAGCGTGAACATCACGGGCAGATACCCAAGTCCTCTCCTCCGGCCCGTATCCTTTCCAATGGACCAGGTACTGGAGGGAGCCCTGGACCATCCTACTGTCCATAATCTTGGCCACCTCGAATTCCACCCCCTCAGGGGTGAGAACGGGAACAGGAGGTATCCTCGAGGGGGACCAGGACGGGGAGCAGCGTTTAAGGAGGGAGGCATGGAAGACGTCATGTATGCGAAAGGATGGGGGGAGCTCCAGACGGAAGGATACAGGGTTGAGGACTTCAATGATCTTATAAGGTCCAATGAATCGGGGAGCAAACTTCCTGGACGGGACCTTAAGGCGCAAGTTCCTGGACGACAACCAGACCAAATCCCCGACGACAAACCGGGGGTTAGCAGAACGTCTACTATCTGCCTGAATCTTTTGTGCGCTCTGGGACGCCTCTAGGTTCTTCTGAACCTGGGCCCAGACAGTGCACAGTTCCCGATGAACCTCCTCTACCTCAGGATTATTGGAACAACCAGGGGAGACGGAGGAGAACCTTGGGTTAAACCCGAAATTACAGAAAAACGGGGAGACCCCTGACGAGTTACTGACCCGGTTATTCAGGGAAAATTCAGCAAGGGGAAGGAATGAGACCCAATCGAATTGACAGTCCGAGATGAAACACCTTAAATATTGTTCCAGGGATTGGTTGGTCCTTTCCGTTTGGCCATTAGTTTCGGGATGGAAGGCGGAGGAGAAGGACAGATCAATCTCCAACTTTTTACAAAAAGCTCTCCAAAATAAGGAAACAAATTGTACCCCTCTGTCAGAAACGATATTGACTGGGGCCCCATGGAGACGCAGGATGTGTTTCACGAACAAAGAAGCTAACGTCTTGGCGTTAGGTAGCTTCTTAAGGGGCACAAAGACATCTTGCTGAAGCGGTCGACTACCACCCACACCACCGACTTGCCCTGAGATGGAGGCAAATCGGTGATAAAATCCATGGAGATATGGGTCCAAGGTCTCTGGGGAATGGGCAAGGAACGTAGTAGGCCCGCAGGTCGGGACCTAGGGGTTTTGGACCTAGCGCAAACCTCACAAGCGGCGACGTAAGCCCTAACATCTTTAGGCAACCCAGGCCACCAATAGTTTCTGGTAATGAGGTGTTTGGTGCCCAAGATGCCAGGATGACCAGATAGAGCGGAGTCATGGTTTTCCCTGAGTACCCTCAGCCGGTATTGCAGGGGAACAAACAGTTTGTCCCCAGGGACGTTCCCGGGAGCTGCACCCTGATCAGCCGCGATATCAGAAGCTAAATCAGAATCCGTGGCAGAGACGATTATACCAGGGGGTAAAATACAAGCGGGATCCTTCTCGGAAGGAGGATTGGCCATGAAACTACGTGACAGAGCGTCAGCCTTAATATTCTTGGACCCAGCCCTATAGGTAACCAAGAAATTAAATCTGGTAAAGAATAGTGCCCACCGAGCTTGTCTAGGATTAAGCCTCCGGGCCGATTCTAGGAAAACCAGATTCTTGTGATCCGTAAGGACCGTTACCTGGTGTCTGGCCCCCTCCAGGAAGTGCCGCCACTCCTCAAACGCCCATTTAATGGCTAGAAGTTCGCGGTTGCCAATATCATAGTTACTCTCCGTGGGCGAAAACTTCCTAGAGAAGTAAGCACAGGGGCGGAGATGGGTGAGGGAGCTGGTACCCTGGGACAAGACGGCCCCCACTCCCACCTCGGAAGCGTCAACCTCCACAATAAATGGCTCCTCTTGGTTGGGCTGAATCAGCACGGGGGCCGAGATAAAGCACTTCTTGAGAGTCTCAAAGGCCTGGACGGCCTCAGGGGGCCAATGGAGGACATCGGCACCCTTGCGGGTGAGGTCCGTAAGAGGCTTAGCGACGACCGAGAAGTTGGCAATAAATCTCCTGTAATAGTTGGCGAACCCTAAAAAACACTGTAACGCCTTAAGGGAGGCAGGTTGGACCCATTCCGCCACAGCTTGAACCTTGGCAGGGTCCATGCGGAATTCGTGAGGAGTGAGGATTTGCCCTAAAAATGGTATCTCCTGTACCCCAAAGACACATTTTTCAGTCTTAGCAAACAGATTATTCTCCCGAATGACCTGGAGCACCTTCCTGACATGCTCCACGTGGGAGGACCAGTCCTTGGAAAACACCAGTATGTCATCAAGGTACACTACAAGAAAATTACCCAGGTACTCTCTCAGGATTTCATTAATAAAATTCTGGAAGACAGCAGGGGCATTACACAACCCAAAGGGCATGACCAGGTATTCGAAATGACCCTCGGGTGTGTTGAACGCAGTTTTCCACTCATCCCCCTCTTTGATGCGGATAAGGTTATATGCCCCCCGTAGATCGAACTTAGAAAACCACTGGGCTCCCTGAACCTGATTAAAAAGATCCGGAATCAAAGGAAGTGGGTACTGGTTCCTTACGGTGACCTTATTCAGGTTACGATAATCAATGCACGGCCTAAGACCACCATCCTTCTTCCCCACGAAGAAGAAGCCAGCACCTACAGGAGAAGTCGAGGGGCGAATGAAACCCTTGGCCAGGCATTCTTGGATATATACCCTCATCGCTTCACGTTCAGGACATGAAAGATTAAATATCCTACCCTTAGGAAGCTTGGCACCAGGCACCAAATCGATGGCGCAATCGTAATCTCTATGGGGGGGCAACACCTCAGAGGCCTCCTTGGAAAACACATCGGCGAAGTCCTGAACAAACTCAGGAAGCGTGTTTACCTCCTCCCGGGGAGAAATAGAGTTAACAGAAAGACATGACATCAGGCATTCACTACCCCATTTGGTGAGATCCCCAGTATTCCAATCAAACGTGGGATTATGCAACTGCAACCAGGGAAGACCTAATACCAGATCAGACGATAATCCCTGCATCACCAGTACAGAGCACTGCTCCAAATGCATGGAGCCAACCAGGAGTTCAAAAACAGGAGTATGCTGAGTAAAATAACCATTAGCAAGAGGAGTGGAGTCGATTCCTACTACAGGGATAGGATAAGGTAAATCAATACAAGGCATCTTTAGAGACATAGCAAATTCCACAGACATGATATTAGCAGATGAGCCAGAATCCACGAAAGCACTGCCCGTGGCAGACCGGCCAGCAAACGAGACCTGAAAGGGAAGCAAAATTTTATTGCGTTTCACATTAACGGGAAATACCTGTGCGCCCAAGTGACCTCCCCGATGATCACTTAGGCGCGGAAGTTTTCCGGCTTCTTATTCTTGCGCCTGGGACAGGTGTTCAGTAGATGCTTGTCGTCCCCACAGTAGAAGCAGAGACCATTCATTCTGCGAAACTCCCTACGTTGTCGAGGGGACATGGAGGCCCCGAGTTGCATAGGTACCTCCGAGTCCTCCGTGGAGGGGCGAGGAGACGGGACCTCGGGGGGAATCGCAGAAAAGTCAGAGGGGAGCACACTGAAGCGTTCTAGCTGACGTTCCCTGAGACGTCGGTCAAGTCGTACTGCTAGGGCCATAACCTGGTCAAGGGAGTCAGGCGAGGGGTAGCTAACCAGCAGATCCTTCAGGGCGTCAGATAATCCTAACCTAAACTGGCACCTTAGGGCCGGATCGTTCCACTGAGAAGCTACGCACCACTTCCTAAAATCAGAACAGTATTCCTCAACCGGTCTCCTACCCTGACGTAAGGTCACCAGCTGACTCTCGGCTAAAGCAGTCCTGTCAGTCTCGTCGTAAATGAGTCCGAGGGCAGAGAAAAAACGATCAACAGAGGAAAGTTCAGGGGCGTCAGGAGCCAAGGAGAAGGCCCACTCTTGGGGCCCTTCCTGGAGTCGGGATATGATGATACCCACCCGCTGGTTCTCGGAACCTGAGGAGTGGGGCTTTAGGCGGAAATACAGTCTGCAACTCTCCCGGAAGGAGAGAAACGTCTTACGGTCCCCTGAAAACCGGTCAGGTAACTTGAGGTCGTGTTCTAGAGGTGAGGTGAGGGGTACTACTAAAGCAGCGTCACCCTGATTGACCCTTTGGGCCAGGGCCTGGACCTGTAGGGAGAGGCCCTGCATCTGCTGGGTCAGGGTCTCAAGGGGGTCCATGATAGCGTCAGCGTAGGAGAAAGGGTAGACTAGGTAAGGGCTTGTAATCGGCTTGTAATTATGTAATGGCAGGAAGGAGGTGAAGGGAAAGTGAGCCCTAATCTACCCACCGCCCTGTCCCTGCCTACTTGCAACGACCCGCCCTAGGCGACGAGGTACAACTGGGCGGCGGTCCCTACGCTGGCTAAGTGCACTGGAAGACAAACGGGGAACACGCAAGGGAAGGGGCAGTAGCCACGGAACGCCACGAGGAAACGGGGCGGCGAACGAACAGTCAGGACCTGGACGAAGTGAGTACACCCGAGCGGGCACGGAGACAGAAGCAAGCCAGGGCAAGCAAAGCAGGTCAAGCAGAACTGCAGCAAGGCAGAAGCACGGCAGAAGCAGGCTGGAGCAAGCAGCAGTGGGGCCAGGAATCCAAAAGAATTACAAGCACTGAGGGAGAGCACAGGGCAGGTAATAAAGGGCAGGGGGCGGAGCTAACTCCGAGAGACCAGGCTGCGATAGGCTCTCCCACTCCTGAGCCTGCCACCCTGGTTGGTGGGAGATGGTGTCAGTCGAACAGGTCTGGCCTCAGGTGTGGATTGATTAATCCCAGGAGTATAGCTAGATGAAGTACCTGGCAGATCCCTAACAGGTACACAGAAGCTAAGGGAAATGTGGCAGTTGCCCACGGCAACACAGTGAGCAACAAGAGTAGTGAACGAGCTGAGTCAAACCATGCTTTGCAGGACGTGACAATACTAAACATTAGAGATGAGCAAACTTATGAAAAGTTTGGTTCGGCTAGTTCGCCGAATTTCACGAAAATGTTTGATTCGGACCGAACTAGTTTTGACCGAACCTGTAATTTCCATGCGCCGAGCATGGTACTGTCCAGGGTAATGAAAGAGTTAATGGGCTGCACTAACTCTTTCAGCAACCTTGACAGTACCATGCTCGGCGCGTGGAAAATAAAACTTTAATGCAATAAAAAAAAATAATAATACGTTCATACTTACATTCCTCCTGTCCGGCCTCATCCATGTCACCGCTCGCTGCAGCCAATCACAGGCTGTAGTGGCGGTCACGCACGTCACGTGACCGCCTCTGCAGCCAATCACAGGCTGCCACGGCCTCTGCAGCCAATCACAGGCTGCCGCTGCCTCTGCAGCCAATCACAGGCTGCAGCGGCCTCTGCAGCCAATCACAGGCTGCCGTGTCAGGAAAGAAGGTCGGACTGGAGGAAGAAGAGGGACTCGTCACGAAGACAACGACCGGGTACGTATGAAATGCTTTTTATTTTATTTTTAATCAGCAGCCTCTTTTCTCTATCAGTGATTGATAGAGACAAGTGGCTGCCGATTTTTATAATATTTTTGACCGGGTTCGGTCAAAACGAGTTCGGCCGAACCCGGTGAAGTTCGGATTCGCTGCGAACAGAATTTTTCCCGATGTTCGGACCGAAACCGGGTTCGGTTGTCCCGGTTCGCTCATCTCTACTAAACATGTATGGTTTATTTCTTTTATTCAATAATAAAGGACTTGATATGAGAAAAAGAGCCTTTGTGTTTTATATTATTACTTAAAACGTTTATTTTATTTTTTACTAATTTTTTTTACACTTTTTAAAATATTTTTTTTTAGTCCCACTAAGAGACTTGAAGGTCCAACTGATTTATGTTCTAATACAATGCACTACCTATGTAGTGTAATGTGTCCCCGACACTCGACTATCTCCGGGCAACAGGATAACATTTCCCTTGATCCTTAAAGGGAATGTGTTGCCAGCAAAACATGTTTTTTTTTTTTTAGTTAAACATTTAGTGTGTAGGTGATTAAACATTGTTCACATTTTTTTTTATTTTTTCACGAGTCAGGAAATATTATAAATTAGATTCTAATTTATAATATTTCCCAGTGCTGGTCACTAGATGGAGCAATTCCCAAAATTGCAGCATTTCATGTGGTAAAGCAACCACATTGCTTTTTGCTGCAAAATTGGGATAAAATCACTCGCTCTAGTGAGCTCTGAGAATCCCCCCCTCCTTTATCCTGGCTAGTGCCGGGAGAAACGAGGGTATTGAACTGTCTAACCTCCTACACTGTGTGTCGCCATTTTTTGAGCTAACACACAGTGTAGTAGGTTTACATACAGTAGTAAACACACACAAACACGAACATACATAGAAATCTCTTACCTGCTCCTGCCGCCGCGGCTCCCTCCGGCCCGTCCGCTCCGTCTGCTGCCGCTGCTTCATGTGCACAAGTCCGGAAGCCGCGACCGGAAGTAGTAATCTTACTGTCCGGGCGCGACTTCCGGTCCACAAGAAAATGGCGCCGGACGGCGCGCATTTCAAATTGGACTGTGTGGGAGCGGCGCATGCGCCGTTCCCACACAGACGGCGTCCACAGAAGTGGATGGGACGGGGCCCGTTCGCAGTCCCTATGGGACTGTGGCTGCCGTATTCCATGTCTGTATGTGTCGTTAATCGGCACATACAGAAATGGAAAAAAAATGGCAGCCCCCATAGGGAAGAAAAAGTGTAAAAATAGAAAAAAGTAACACACAAACACACAAATAAATAAAAACGTTTTTAATAAAACACTAACATAAAACTGACATGAAAAAAAAAATTTGGTGACACTGTTCCTTTAACCATTTCTACACAACAGCCAAATAATACATGAAATTTCCAAAAGACGTATATCAATACACAAATCTAAACAGCTCAGCTCATTGTAGGTTCACTGACACTTTAAAGTTCCACTTTTCCTCTCCTTTTTTTACTACGTCATCACATTCCACAGGAGGGGGTCACGCACTCACTCCTCACAGCTTCTGTTCTCACAATCTTAAAAGTTTCAATGCTATGCCGGAAAAAATTCTCTCATACCATGAACCTCAATATTCACACATCTGTACATTAACTCAAGATAACGTACATATCTGCAATCATTCATCACACAAAAAGCTTTCAACATGCCTCAACATACTGCTGGATAAATTACTGCATTCAAGAGATGTGACATCATGGGAGCTGATCCAGCCTCGGCAATGAATGAGTGAACAATGTTTGTAAGAATAAGCTTCTTACGTAACAGCCAGTTTTTGATATTCAATGATGAAAATGCCATCAGGCCTCCAGCGACAGCTATCAGACAAACAATCTCCCACATTTGCGGCACCAAAACTGTTAATGCAATCATGGGCCAAAATATATTAGAAATTTGTATTGGGTATGTCAACCGATACCCGCCCTCCAGTGATTTATCCAGTTCCAAACCATAGGTAATCGATATATATACACTACCGTTCAAAAGTTTAGGGTCACTTATAAATGTCCTTATTTTTGCAAGAAAAGCACAGTTTTTTTCAATGAAGATAACATTAAATTAATCAGAAATACACTCTATACATTGTTAGTGTGCTAAATGACTATTCTAGCTGCAAACGTCTGGTTTTTAAAGCAATATATACATAGGTGTATAGAGGCCCATTTCCAGCAACCATCACTCCAGTGTTCTAATGGTACATTGTGTTTGCTAACTGTGTTAGAAGGCTAATGGATGATTAGAAAACACTTGAAAACCCTTGTGCAATTATGTTAGCACCGCTGTAAACAGTTTTGCTGTTTAGGGGAACTATAAAACTGGCCTTCCTTTGAGCTAGTTGAGAATCTGGAGCATTACATTTGTGGGTTCGATTAAACTCTCAAAATGGCTAGAAAAAGAGAGCTTTCATGTGAAACTCGACAGTCTATTCTTGTTCTTAGAAATGAAGGCTATTCCATCCGAGAAATTGCCAAGAAACTGAAGATTTCCTACAACGGTGTGTACTACTCCCTTCAGAGGACAGCACAAACAGGCTCTAACCAGAGTAGAAAGAGAAGTGGGAGGCCCCGCTGCACAACTGAGCAACAAGACAAGTACATTAGAGTCTCTAGTTTGAGAAATAGACGCCTCACAGGTCCTCAACTGATCGCTTCATTAAATAGTACCCGCAAAACGCCTGTGTCAACGTCTACAGTGAAGAGGCGACTCCGGGATGCTGGCCTTCAGGGCAGAGTGCTTTGGTGCTGTTAAAGTGGGAGATTTGTACAAGGTAAAAGGGATTTTGAATAAGGAAGGCTATCACTCCATTTTTACAACGCCATGCCATGCCCTGTGGACAGCGCTTGATTGGAGCCAATTTCATCCTACAACAGGACTATGACCCAAAGCACACCTGCAAATTATGCAAGAACTATTTAGGGAAGAAGCAGGCAGTAATGGAGTTGCCAGCGCAGTCACCAGATCTCAACCCCATAGAGCTGTTGTGGGAGCAGCTTGACCGTATGGTACACAAGAAGTGCCCATCAAGCCAATCCAACTTGTGGGAGGGGCTTCTGGAAGCATGGGGTGAAATTTCTCCCGATTACCTCAGCAAATTAACAGCTAGAATGCCAAAGGTCTGCAATGCTGTAATTGCTGCAAATGGTGCATTCTTTGACGAAAGCAAAGTTTGAAAATTTATAAATATATATTTATAGCTGAAAAAGAATGGCGATAGCACACTGCGACACTAATGCCACCTAAACCACTAAATATAAATAAGTATGCATTACTGCTAAATCTACTTATATTAGGGAGGTTCTTAGTGCACATTTTGATCAAAAAGTGTTTTCCCACCAGCCACAACAACCTCACGACCTCGGTAAGGTGGGAACCTACGCTGCACATACACCCAGAACTGGGACTAAGCCTACTTATATACTTGGGGATGGTGGGATCCAACATTGAACTAATTAAAATCACCCAGGGCAGAATGGGAGGAGTGCAAGAACAAAAATGGAGGCAGTCACTAACCCCACATAAATGGATCACACAAACACAAAAATTTGAACAGCACATTCCAACTAAATGATATAAAATGTGTATGCAGGTACAGGAACACCTGTGACCACAAATATACAGCAGAAAAAGAATGGCGACAGCACACTGCGACACTAATGCCACCTAAACCACTAAATATAAATAAATATGCATTACTGCTAAATCTACTTATAATAGGGAGGTTCTTAGTGCACATTTTGCTCAAAAAGTGTTTGCCCACCTGCCACGACAAGGCGACCTCTGTAAGGTGGGAACCTACGCTGCACATACACCCAGAACTGGGACTAAGCCTACATATATACCTGGGGATGATCTAAAACATTAAAGTGTGACAAATATGCAAAAAAGGGAGGAAATTTGGAAATTACTTTTTCACAGAACTGTATGTAATTGACAAGCAGATTTTATTCAAAGATTTTGATGCGTGTTAAAGGGTTATTCCCATCTACAAAAATCTAGCTATTAAGCTCACCCTTCTAAAGATTTAAATTTTTGTGATTACTTTGCTTTATCCCAGCGATGTCGTTTTCTGGATATTCTTTCTTCAAGACGCTGTCAATCCCTCTTTGTTTGTAGCTCGTTGTCTAGGGATCCGGCCACCACTATTGACCTTTAGCGGTGGCCGCGCTTGCGCAATGATATCCTCTCCGTCCTTAGGAGAGGATGTCATTTCTATCATGAACGCGCATATCGGTGCATGCGCATTAGTTGCCGGGCCGGCCACTAGTCATGAGGAGAAATCAGCGTTCTGCTCAAGGTACTGCATGTTACGTTTGTGTGTGTGTGTGTGTGTGTGTGTGTGTGTGTGTGTGTGTGTGTGTGTGTGTGTGTGTGTGTGTATGTGTATGTGCATATGTGCATATGTGCATATGTGTGTATATGTGTGAAGGGTGCCGTGGTGTTGCAATTTACGGTGTGTTCGTCTCAACCAGGCTTACCATGCCTGGTTGAGACGAACATTCTCCCGATGCTGCTAGAACTACATTGGCTAGCAACGTCGGGAGCGTGCACACTGCAGAGCGCCTTGATTAAATTCGAGCCGCTCACGCCCCTTTTTAAAAAAAGATAACCTGCACTACCTGAGTTATCAAGTTCTAAAAAACGGGGGGAATTATTTTTTGAAAAATTTTAACAGCAGATGATTTTTTATTTAATTTCAGCTTAGAATGCGTAAAAAAAAAAAATTGACTCAATTTGGGAATAACCCTTTAACGCAATCATGGGCCAAAAAAATATTAGACTGAAATTTGTATTGGTATGTCAACCGATACCCGCCCTCCAGTGATTTATCCAGTTCCAACTCATAGGTAATCGATATATATATATATATATATATATATATATATATATATATATATATATATATATATATATATATATATATATTCAAAAGGGGTGTAACCTTGAAGTTAACCAATCAGAGGCAATGTGACAATATTTCAAATTCAGCCAATTGCAGACGCACAATACATTCCAGATACATCATTAGAATTCTTCACACATCAGGTTTGCAGGTGCCTTATCTCTCTTGGCAAGAATATTCCTGTAAGATGGGGGAGACATTCTCACATGCATATTTGCCCTCCTCCCATCTCACTAACTGTCCCTTCCCTACAAGCCTCATATGGGAACCAGGGTCAAAAATTGCTCAACTTAGAAACATGAAAACCTGTCTTAAAGGAGTAATGACTTTCTTATTCATTACAAAGGAAACAAGATGGGGACTCCAGACAAGATGGCCGCTGCATAAAATGAAATCATTTGAACATTATATTAAACATTTTCACAATGTGGATTTAACTTTTTGCATTGTAGTCACAAAAAATCTGTGATCAAATTCACTGTAAAATTGTTGTTTCCTAGTCCCCTGCTTACATTCCCACAGCCAAAATTGAAAAAAATCAGGTTATGTCTGCACTAGCATTTTGTTTGCAATATGTCTTTTGATTACATGCACTTCGGCATCAGTGTGGACGTGCTATTTATCTTCAGTATGCTCCTAAAATCCAGGTAGTGGCGGTTGCACATAGCCAAAATTGGGTAATTTAACTCTATGATAGTATCAAGGTAAACAGGTGAGGTATGTAACATAAAAATGGAGCTCCAAACCCTGTACAGATATAATATTAAATGAATTAACATCAGATATAATTAATCTTCTAATACATAACACAAATTTGTATCCAAAATCTTTATAAGTGCATAAAGAACACAGTTCACCTAGCATAGAGGAGTTCCATATTCTTTTTTATATATATAAATAAAATGGCTTGATCATGAAATAACACAAAAACTTTTTGTATTATAAACCTTTTTTTTCCATTTGCATTGTTTCCCAGTTCTTTGAATGCAATCAGCAATGTAAACAATGGATTTTGACATTCAGATTGCTAAGGTCAAGTTCATGGACATACCAATCAATTGTTCTAATATATATCCATTAATTGAATTGCCCCTATTAGAGAGTCTCAGTGGTTAGAGATACCTTGCAGCACTGTCGCACTGAAAGATTGACTGGTACTACATGATATTGTCCCTTGTATGTCCGAGATAAGGAAATTAGTGAGTCACACTGGAGATAGGGACTGATGGCAGAGGGTATATTCTGTGTACAGTGCGGTGGAATATGTTGAACAGGAAACTGGGAGCATAGAGAATTCATAATCTTATGAATCCTTTCCTTGTGCTATATGCAGAATAGAGGTTCCTTATACATACATAAGTTGGAATATTATTACTTTTAAAAAAGTGATTTTGATCTATTTTTATTTTTTTAAATTAAGCATTACAATACCCTCTGGCAGAAAGTGTCGTAGTTTCACAGCTCTTACAGTAAATAAACCCCTTCTATAATGGTGACTATATCTTCTGACCTCTAGATGTAGTGGATGCCCTCTTGTTATAGGTACAGTCCTGGTTATTAATCTAATATTAAAAAGATTTCTGTCATGACCATAGATATATATATTTACACATACAGTGCTGTAAAAAGTATTTACCCCTTCCCAATATCTTCTATTTTTTGCATATTTGTCACACTTTAATGTTTAAGATTATCAAACTACTTGTAATGTACCAATAAAAACCATAGCCCATCCTGCAAGAAAATCAGCCCTCATGCCACTACATCTATGAAAAATTATAATAAGTTACGGTTCCAATAAATCAGGAAAGAAATAATATGCAGTCATGGAGGCCCGAGGGGAACAGTTCTTCTGTTTCAAGATGCGAATTATCAAGGCCCTAAAATTAGGCAACCAGGAAGGGGAGGGCCCAAACATATCTGCTAGAAGCGAGGGTGCCCGTATTATACCAGGACAACACTTCCCAGCAAAATTCCCCAAACTGCAAAGGTGCGGAGTGTGGACCAAAATGGGGATAAGAAACAACACCATTTATCAGTGCAACAACGGCCTGTGCAGAAAGGATTGTTGCACAGCGTAACACACATCTATGGATTTTTTTCTTTTTTTATAACCCATTATTATTCCACCTGACTATGCCCCTGATGTACTCTGCCCAGCTCAGCTATGCCCCCACATTATAAACTGAAATACTAGTAATACTTAAACAAAACTACTACCAAGCAAAATCTTCAAAAGCAAAGGGTGACGCCTCCGTTCTGAGCCCTGCACTGTGCCCAAACAGCAGTATACTTCCACATATATAGGGACAAAGAACACACACAGGGGTATGTATATGGCAAAGTCTATAGGCACTGAAGATATAGTAAAACATATAAATTTATTGAAAACAAATACTCCACAAAGACATAATAAAAACACTAGCAAATAACTGCTATAACTGGTCTTCTGGGGGATGCCGCCCTGATAAACTGCCAAATACGAGCAACCCCAGCAAATAACCTGCCTAGATACTCCTCAGATAATGATAACAATGGTAAGGACACAGATAAAGGGAATATTGCATCAAACCGTATCAGTAAACATATCCTAAAGCATCATAGAGTGCCCATTGGGAGAAGAAGTAAAGGTCTGAATCGCCCCAAGCGTATCACCACAACGTGGCTTCCTCAGGGGCTACTTCCACATATATGGCATTGCCCTACCTGGGAGACTCTTTTAACAATTCTTGGGGTGTGTGTGTCCCGTAGCACAAGCAGGGCACAAAGTATTTCCCACTGAAATGGCATATCTAGGGAAAAATGAAAATTTATGGAAAAGACCTGTGGGGTGAAAATACTCACTACACCCCTTAATAAATGCTGTGAGGGTTGTAGTTTGCAAAATAGGGTCGCTTCTCAGGGGTTTCTTTTATTATTTCACAACAGAGCCTCTGCAATTGTGAACCAATACTTTGTAAGTCGCCAAATTAGGCCCGGTTTCGCATGGTACTCTTTCACTCCTGAGCCCTGTCATATAACCAGGCAAAAGATTAGGGCAACATGTAGGGTGTTTCTAAAACCAGGAAACACAGCATAATAATTAGAGAGCTGTCTTTTCATGATGGCACAAGCTGGGCACCACATATGGCTTATCTATGGAAAAATTGCCATTTTCACTCTGCAACATGGAGTGCACACTAATTTCTGGAAAACACCTGCAGGGTTAACATGCTCACTACAGCCCTAGTTAAATACCTTGAAGGCTGCAGTTTCCAAAATGTAGTCACTTCTGAGGGTTTCCACTGATTTGGTCCCACAGGGGCTTTGCAAATGCAACATGGCGTCCAGAAACCAATCCTGCAAAATCTGCACACCAAAAGCCAAATGGCGCTTCTATCCTTCTGAGCCCTACTGTGTGCCCAAACAGCAGTTTATGACCACATATGGGGTATTGCCGTACTCGGGAGAAATTGCTTAACAAATGTTGGGGTGCTTTTTCTCCCTTTATTTGTTGAGAAAATGAAAAATTTTGAGCTAAAGCTACATCTTATTGCAATTTTTTTTTATTTTCACTGCCCAATTCTAATAAAAACAATGAAACACCTGTGGGGTTAAAATGCTCACTTGACCCCTAGAGTAATTTCTCAAGGGCTGTAGTTTCCTAAATGGAGTCACTTTTGAGGAGTTTCCACTGTACTGGTACCTTAGGGGCCTGCAAATGTGACATGGATAAGCGAAAACAGCTCCTGATTTTCAGACGTTTTTGTAGCAACTTGCGTTTTTCACTGCCGTTTTTGTAGCTGTTTTTCAATGGAGTCAATGAAAAACGCCTCCAAAAACGTCACAAGAAGTGTCCTGCACTTCTTTTGATGAGCCGTCATTTTATGCGCCATATTTTGACAGCGACGCGTAAAATAAAGGCTCGTGGGAACAGAACATCGTAATTCCCATTGAAAGCAATGGGCAGATGTTTGTAGGCGTATTAGGGGCGTTTTTTTCAGGCGTAATTCGAGGCGTAAAACGCCCAATTACGTCTGAAAACACTGCGTGTGAACATACCCTCACGGACGGGGGAGCTGAGGAGAGCCACTTTGCTGCGATTTGTAACCTGGCTAAGAATAATGATTGACCTATCGGTATGCGATTACTTCCTATTTGTTGAATCATGGATACATCTCCTAAGAGACGGAATAGTACAACGAAAGATATATTCTAAGTAGGTAGTTATTTCCATCCAATATTTACTTCGTTTGAGGCCTCATGCACATGGCCGTGCCCGTAATTACGGCCGGGTATGCGGACACGGCCGCCCACATTTTCAGACCGTTCTCCCATACAAAGTATGGGAGCATGGCCCGTAAAACGCAAAAGATAGAACATGTTCTATCTTTTGCTGTACAGTTCTACGGCACGGACACCTATCCGTAGTGATACGGAAAGGTGTCTGCGTCCAATAGAACTGAATGGGTCTGTAATTACGGAGATTTTTTACGGTCATGTGCATGGAGCCTTAGACCTATGTTTCTTAAAAAGGTAGCTGAGTTTGCTTGTGTTTACTGTTGTCTTTGTTATAGCCCCTTCCCACTACAGCCATTTTTAAAAATGTCAATTTTCACGCCCCCCTTCTAAAAACCATTAATTTTTATTTTTCCGTCTATATAGCCGTATGAGGGCTTGATTTTTGTGAGACGGGTTGTAGTTTTTCATGGCACAATTTATTGTACCATATAATGCACTAGAAAAAAGGGAAAAAAATAGTTGTGTGGAATTGGTAAAAAAAAACCTGTTTCCTCCATTGCTTTTTGCGCTTCGTTTTTACAGCGTTCACCTTGCTTTTAAAACAACATGTTAACTCTATTCTGCAGGTCAATACAATTAGGGTCATACCAAATTTATATTTTTTGTACATTTTACTACTTTTATAAGGAAAAAACGAATTCACCACATTCTGAGAGCCATAAATTTTTTATTTTCTGTCGATTGAGCGTTATGAGGACTTAATTTTTTGCAGGGCGACCTGTCATTTTCATAGGTATTGTTTTGGAGTATATACACATTTTTGATCACTTTTTATTCTATTTTTTTGTGGGAGATGAGGTGACCAAAAAACAGCGATTCTGGCATTTTTCCTTTTTTCCTCTTTCTATGGCGCACACCATTCAAGTTAAATAATGTTATTTGTTAATAGTCCAGACTTTTACGGACGCGGCTATACCAATTAAGTTTATTTCTTTTATTTTTTTACAGTGCTTTAAGGAAATGGGAAGTTTTTTTTTTACACTTTCTTACTAGTCCCTCTAGGGAACTTGATCCAGCGATCATTGGATTGCTTGCACTATATACTGCAATACTAATGTATTGCAGTATATCGTGTTTCAGACACTCTCCTACTAAGCCCTGCAGGAGGCCTGGTTTAATAGGAGCACAAACATGGCAGACCTGGGACCTTTATTAGGCCCCCAGGCAGCCATGCCAACCATCGGCACCCCGTGATCGCCTCGCAGGGGCGATGGGCTGTCAGAGGTGATCGCTGATTGCAGCATGTAAGGGGTTAAACGAGCGAGATCGTGCTCGATTGCCATCCCACTCATCACAGTGAAGTGTAGGCTGCAACATACAGCCAACACCCGCGTTATATGGAGCAGGCTCAGCCTGTAAGCCCACTCCATACTTCCTCTACACGGCTATGATGTAAGTATATGTTATACGTTAGGAAGGGGTTAAAATTAGTTGGATGATCTGAAACATTTAAATTTGACAAATTAGCAAAAATAGAAAAAACAGGTGAGGGGCAAATACTTTTTCACAGCACTGTATACCATCAATGTTTTGGTGGACATGTGACCACTGGATCCTCCAACAATGCCTTCAACAAATGAGGAGACCGCGTCCCCTCCAAGTTTTGCTAGAAAAAACTTCCATTCCCACCAAGGCACTTTACGTAAAAGAGGCTGTGTTAAAAATCTACCACATTGCTAGGTACGAAGTTCAGGTTTTTCCTTTATAGGCTGCTGCCCCTCTGTCCAGTCATTTGATGGGTATCGCTAATCAACATGCCATCAATAAATATAGTGGGAAAATCCCTTTAATATCCTACTGTGACCAATTGCATACTGCAATCCAAGTTTTGCAAATAATATAGAGAGTTTGCAATATCCACATTTATCTATAGACGTAAGTTTGTATTGAGTTGAGTTATGTATTCAATTATTTTTTTTAAATAATTGTAATGATTGTAAATCGCTTTGTAATAATTTATCATCATTTTGGCATGAAAGAATCATTCTCTGTTCAACATACAAAAACAGACTCATTGTTGTTACTCAATAAAACGTGAAAAAGCTCAAGGTGAAAACATGTATCAAATATTTTTACAATGAATGAAATTTGACATATAGGGACTGTAAAAAAATGTTTCCAATATTTATGTTCATTTTTGTATAATTACTTACAACCTATACAATATCATTCACCACTAATTTATATTTATATATATATATATATATAATATATGTATGTATGTATATATATATATATATATATATATATATATATATATATATATATATATATATATATATATATATACAGTGAAGGAAATAAGTATTTGATCCCTTGCTGATTTTGTAACTTTGCCCACATTCAAAGACATGAACAGTCTAGAATTTTTAGGCTAGGTTAATTTTACCAGTGAGAGATAGATTATATTTAAAAAAAAAAAAAAAGAAAATCACATTGTCAAAATTATATATATTTATTTGCCTTGTGCACAGAGAAATAAGTATTTGATCCCTTTGGCAAACAAGACTTAATACTTGGAGGCAAAACCCTTGTTGGCAAGCACAGCAGTCAGACGTTTTTTGTAGTTGATGATGAGGTTTACACACATGTTAGATGGAATTTTGGCCCACTCCTCTTTGCAGATCATCTGTAAATCATTAGGATTTCGAGGCTGTCGCTTGGCAACTTGGATCTTCAGCTCCCTCCATAAGTTTTCGATGAGATTAAGGTCTGGAGACTGGCTAGGCCACTCCATGACCTTAATGTGCTTCTTTTTGAGCCACTCCTTTGTTGCCTTGGCTGTATGTTTCGGGTCATTGTCGTGCTGGAAGACCCAGCCACGAGCGATTTTTAATGTCCTGGTGGAGGGAAGGAGGTTGTTACTCAGGATTTGATGGTACATGGCTCCATCCATTCTCCCATTGATGAGGTGAAGTAGTCCTGTGCCCTTAGCAGAGAAACACCCCCAAAACTTAATGTTTCCAACTCCATGCTTGACAGTGGGGACGGTGTTCTTTGGGTAATAGCCAGCATTTCTCTTCCTCCAAACACGGCGAGTTGAGTTAATGCCAAAGAGCTCAATTTTAGTCTCATCTGACCACAGCACCTTCTCCCAATCACTCTCAGAATCATCCAGATGTTCATTTGCAAACTTCAGACGGGCCTGTACATGTGCCTTCTTGAGCAGGGGGACCTTGCGGGCACTGCAGGATTATATTCCATTACGGTGTAATGTGTTACCAATGGTTTTCTTGGTGACTGTGGTCACAGCTGCCTTGAGATCATTAACAAGTTCCCCCCATGTAGTTTTCGGCTGAGCGCTCACCTTCCTCAGGATCAAGGATACCCCACGAGGTGAGATTTTGTATGGAGCCCCAGATCGATGTCGATTGACAGTCATTTTGTTTGTCTTCCATTTTCTTACTATTGCACCAACAGTGGTCTCCTTCTCACCCAGCGTCTTACTTATGGTTCTGTAGCCCATTCCAGCCTTGTGCAGGTCTATGATCTTGTCCCTGACATCCTTAGAAAGCTCTTTGGCCTTGCCCATGTTGTAGAGGTTAGAGTCAGACTGATTAATTGAGTCTGTGGACAGGAGTCTTTTTTTATACAGGTGACCATTTAAGACAGCTGTCTTTAATGCAGGCACCAAGTTGATTTGGAGCGTGTAACTGGTCTGGAGGAGGCTGAACTCTTAATGGTAGGGGATCAAATACTTATTTCTCTGTGCACAATGCAAATAAATATATATAATTTTGACAATGTGATTTTCTGTTTTTTTTTAATATAATCTATCTCTCACTGGTAAAATTAATCTAGCCTAAAAATTCTAGACTGGTCATGTCTTTGACAGTGGGCAAACTTACGAAATCAGCAAGGGATCAAATACTTATTTCCTTCACTGTATATATAAGAGACAGCACTCCAAGGAAATAGGTGAAAAAAGGTGATGTGTTTTAATCACCCCACAGGCAGGCACCGTTTCGATCCGTCTCAATAGGATCTTTGTCAGGCTTGATCTGTCTGTCTGTCTGTCTATCTATCTATCTATCTATCTATCTATCTATCTATCGTTAACACTACCTTTTTGGGCAAGCATTAACAAATGGGTGTTATGATTCCCCTTGTCAAAGGGCTGTGTCCCTACATACTGACAGTATCACACTGTGCAGGGACACATCCTCCTGACAAGGGGAATTGTCTATCAGTCCTGGACTGCACAAAGACTCTTGTGAAATACATCCTCCAGATGAGACACTTGGAAAGACCGGCGTGATCCAGTGACGTCATCATGCCGGTTTGCACAGGGAGCCTTCCCAGCGCCTTATAGGCTGCAGGCCTAACGTGGCCTGCAGCCTATAGTATTAATTTGTATCTGCGTCCTGAGGATGCAGATACAAGTGAATGTGGCTGTCGCTCGCACCGGGGCCCCCTACAGTGCTCGGTACGCCACCGGGCATGAAGGGGGCCGAGCCGCCCGGGCCAAAAATGTTATGGGCTGGGTGTCCAAGGGCCCTCTGTGAGCCTTGCGCCCTGGTTTGCCGCCGGAACCACCCTTATGGTGATCCGCCACTTCACATTAAAACCCAAAACCCCAATTTTAAGTCAATGCACTCAGTTTTAGTTGTGCGTGTTTGTGGTACGTGTTTTAGGTGTGAGGGGCACATGTGTTCTAGGTTATTCATGTGTACAGTATTCATGGCAGTAATATTCATGTGCACAGTATATAGTGGCTTTATTCATGTGTGTATTCTATATAGCAGCATTATTCATGTGAACGATATATATGGCACCTATATTTATGTCTATAGTATACATAGCAGCATTATTCATGTATACAGTATATAGTGGCGTTATTCATGTGTACAGTATATATGGCTGCATCTTTTCATGTGTACATATATTATATATATAGCAGCATTAGTCATGTGTGCGGTATACATGGCTGCATTATTTATGAGTATAGTATATATAGCAGCATTATAGTGGCGTTATTCATATGTGCAATATATATGGCAACATTACTCATTTGTATAGTATCTAGTATATTGCATCTTTATTTGTGTACAGTACAGATGGCAGCATTATTCATTTGTACAGTATATAGTGGCGTTATTCATGTCTACAATATATATGGCTGCATCTTTTCATGTGTACATGTATTATATATATATATATATATATATATATATATATATATATAGAAAAAGCAAAAAATAAAAGCAGCACCGTTCCTTCGATTTAGGGTGCACAAGTACCTGTTCAGACACACGACCAGCGTCCAATACACAACAAACTCCAATATACAGGTCAGCACTCCAAGTATGGTGAAAAATGGATCTTTTAATCAATACATGCAACGTTTCAACCCTGCTCAATGGGGCCTTTCTCAAGCAATACATTTCAATGTGAAGTGCACATATAAAAACATGGTTTACAATATCGTTGTGATAATGCAATAAATTTTCAATCAAGTATAAAACCTAGTTATGTTCTCAAAACAGTGTGGTGCAAAATTCACCGTATAAAGATATCATTTATTCAAATGAAATACGTGCAATAGATAGTAGGGCATAACGCCCATACTGTATAAATCTTTAAAATACAGTCTAATTGGCAAAGTACCAATAGAACCAGTGCAGGTGTATAATATCAAAATTTATTAAAAACATACTTTAATTAAGCAAAAATCCGGCTCACCCTTCCATGAATCCCCTGTCATCCACCATGCTGGTTAGTGCGCCGGTATTTCCGGGTATCAGTGCGCATGCATCACATCGCATGTTTTGCATAAGGTAGTTGCTGCTCAGGATGAGCCGGATTTTTGGTTTAATAGGTTTTATACTTGATTGAAAATGTATTGCATTATCAGAACGATATTGTAAACCATGTATTTATATGTGCACTTCACATTGAAATGTATTGCTTGAGAAAGGCCCCATTGAGCAGGGTTGAAACGTTGCATGTATTGATTAAAAGATCCATTTTTCACCATACTTGGAGTGCTGACCTGTATATTGGAGTTTGCTATATATATATATATATATATATATATATAGCAGCATTAGTCATGTGTATAGTATACATGGCTGCATTATTTATGAGTATAGTGTATATAGCAGCAGTATAGTGGCGTTATTCATATGTACAATATATATGGCAACATTACTCATTTGTATAGTATCTAGTATATTGCAACTTTATTTGTGTACAGTACAGATGGCAGCATTATTCATGTGTACAGTATATAGTGCCGATATTCATGTTTACAGTATATATGGCTGCATCTTTTCATGTGTACATGTATTATATATATATATATATATATATATATATATATATATATATATATATAGCAGCATTAGTCATGTGTACAGTATACATGGCTGCATTATTTATGAGTATAGTGTATATAGCAGCAGTATAGTGGCGTTATTCATATGTACAATATATATGGCAACATTATTCATTTGTATAGTAGCTAGTATATTGCATCATTATTTATGTGTACAGTACAGATGGCAGCATTATTCATGTGTACAATATACAGTATAGTGGCATTATTTATGTTTACAGTATATATAGTATTTAGATAAGGAAGGAGTAATTTTAAAACTTAGCCTTTAATGAACTGATAAGATGTGGAATTACACATTTTTACCTAGATTTTTCACAAACTGACATACACAACATGAATATCTCTGCTGGTTATAGGGTCAGTGTGCATTCAGTATATATATTCAATGAGGATCGCACAGTCGCGCTAAATCTGTCCCCTATATCTAAACCGAACTATCCCTGTATTGGGTAATACTGCTGGGAACCCGTTCTGAAAAGAACGACCCTATTATCGCCGGAAACTCTCCCTATCGTCTTCTCCCTATCGCCCTGCTTGCTACCATCTTATATAGTATGTATGTCCAAACACATCAAACACTCTACCACAGCATGTCATTAACTTAATCTTCTGAAAACATTTTTGTAGAATGTATTCTGTTACAGGGTGTATATATGTGAATACATTGGTGTCGCTAAGATGTTTGCTGGCAAGTGTGTTTGAGATGGTAAGGAGCTCTGTGGTGGATAAGGTTTGAATGGTTGGACAAGGAAAATGTGTTCCAGGAATGGTCTCCATAGTAGGTACTTGTGCAATTCAAGAAAAAGGTCTAGTCACACAAGTGAGCCACACCTGTGAGGAAAGAACTTTATGAGAAAACAGAAAGAAGATTCAGCGTAGTATTAACCCCTTGAAGTTGCAGCCAGTTTTGGCCGCAGCCCCATTTTCAAATCTGACATGTCACTTTATGTGGTTATAACTTGAAATGCAGTTCTACTTATCCAAGTGATTTTGAGAATGTATTCTTGTGACATATTGCTCCTTAGGTTAGTAGTATATTTTGGTCAATACAGTGTTTATCTGTGAAAAACACCAATATTTAGAGAATAGTTAGAATGAATAACATTTCTAAATGTATTTGCTTGTAAGACAGAGTATTACCACCCAAAATAATTACTAATTAAGATTTACCATATGTCTACTTTATGATTAAATCATTTTTTGAACATAAGTTTTCACATTTTTAAGAAAATCTCTAACCCCTATTTTGTAGTTTTTAGAAATATCCCATATGTGGCCCTAGTGTGCTACTTGACTGAAAAACAGGCCTCAGACTTAAAGGAGCACCTTGTGGATATTGGGGCATTTTTTTTAGTAGGATGTTTTCCAGGCACCACTATAGGTTTGTAGAGGCCTTGAGGCGCCAAGACATAGGAAACTCTCCCAAAATACCTCATTTTGGAAAAAACACCCCTCAAAGAATTCATCTAGGGGTGCAGTGAGCATTTTGACCAAATTAGTTTCATGAAAGTTAGAATTGGACTGTGAGAATAAAAAACTATTTTTTTCCAATATGTCATTTTAGCTCAACATCTTTCATTTCCACAGGGAATGAAGGAGGAAAAGCCCCCAATTTGTTTACACCATTTCTCCCAAGTATGGTAATACCTCATATGTGGTATTGAACTGCTTTTGAGCACAGATTTTGCTGAAATGGTTTGCAGACGCCATGTCGCATTTGCAAAGCTCCTGAGGTACCAAAACTGTGGAAACCCCCCAGAAATGACCCCACTGCACCCCTCAAGAATTTCATCTAGGGTATGGTGAGCATTGTGACCCCACAGGTTCTTCCATGAAATTTTGTTTTAGCTCAATATGTTTAATTTTCCCAAGGAAAAAATTAGAAAAAGCCCCCCCCCAACATTTGTAAAGTTATTACAGCAATACCCATATGTGGTCGTAAACTGCTGTTTGGGCACATGGCTGGGCTCAGAAGGGAAGTAGCACCATTTGGCATTTGACAAGCAGATTTTTCTGGAATTGTTTACTGATCAGCGCTCAGTTGCTGCAGGACGCACATAGGAAAATGGGGCAGTAGAGACATTTACAAAAATAAAAGCCCCCCAAAAAACCTACTGCAAAAAATGACCACAGATGCTGACCAGTGATGGCGGTCACTAATGAGCACTCAGTGGCAACAGTGTGCACACAGGCATATGGTGCAGGTGGAAAAGTGTCTAATTTAACACAGAAACAGCTCAGCAGCTTCAGGACTCACATAGGGAGGTGGTGGAAAGGGACAGGGTTAAGGACAGGAACAGGGACAGGAAAATCAAGGGACAGGATCATTGACTTTGGAAATATTGATAATGATGATCCCAGCAGTCAGACCGCCACTTTATATAGCCCAGTAAAAACCAGCACAGAGGCTCACACAAGCGCTGTTCATGCTGCTCCTAACCGGAATGAGGCACGCAGAGCAATGACATTAGTTTAAAACACCCGTCCGCTAGTGCTGTGATTGGTTGGTCTGTACAGAATCATTTAACGCAATCATAGCAATTGCAGAGAATTGACTGGCTAATCACATCGATCACTAATGCGGAGGGGGCGCACTATGCCCACCTGGGTAATGAGTACAGATGGCATGCTGTTAGTGACAGCAACCATCTTTACTTGATTACTGTGTCTTTAGACATGGTGATCAATTAAAGAGGCTCTGTCACCACATTATCTTGTACATGATGTGATCGGCGCTGTAATGTAGATTACAGCAGTGTTTTTTATTTAGAAAAACGATCATTTTGACAGAGTTATGACCTATATTAGCTTTATGCTAATGAGTTTCTCAATGGATAACTGGGCGTGTTTTACATTTTGACCAAGTGGAGAGAAGTGTTTAACGCTGACCAATCAGTGACCAATCAGCGTCATACACTTCTCTCCATTCATTTACACAGCACATAGTGATCTTACTAAATCACTATGTGCAGCCACATACATACACATTAACGTTACTCAAGTGTCCTGATAATGAATAGGCATCACCTCCAGCCGGGACGTGATGTCTATTCATAATCCTGACACTTCGGTAATGTTTGTGTGAAATTTACAACAAGGCGAGATTACGCTGTAACCTGTAATTTAAAACGAGATTACGCTTGCCTTGCTGTAAATCTCACACAAACGTTACCGGAGTGTCAGGAAAATGATTGTTTTTCTAAATAAAAACACAGCTGTAATCTACATTACAGCGCTGATCACATTATGTACAAGATAAGCCACTTATAATGTGGTGACAGAGCCTCTTTAAGGCTCTGTCATAACTGTACGTCGGATTACGCTAAGTCCTTGCGACAGCAACGTAACTGTACATCAAATTTCACCAAGGGGTTAAAGAAAAGGATGTATTGTTAATTTAACTAACCTCAACTGCTCACTTCTAATACCAGAAATGCATATTTTTGAATTATATCTGCCAAATTATTCACAGGTATATATTTCACAGCGTCCAGTAATAAAGTACAATAGAATTCTTAATAACTTATTGAGCCAAGATGAGAATAAACTGTCTCAGGAACGTATATAGACATACACCGCACACTAAACTGCTCTTGTTATCAATGTTGCACTATTTATTAGACTACAATGTTTCAGCTACCAATCTAAGGTAGGAAGAATTCATAGATTTAACATTATGGGCTGGCCAAGGGTCCTCAACCTTATGTAGATTAAGAGCCATTTTTTTATATTTCATAGGGTGTTGACCTACACGACATGGAAAGATGAAAGTCTACCAAAGATAATAAAATACATTAATCCAGAGAGGCTGAAAATACAGACCACAGAACCCCCCCCCCCCACCTAAATAAATTAAGACCTAAGAAATGACCGCATCAATAACTACAGACCAGAGGCAGAACCCCATAAATAAATACAGTTCCCAGGCAGACCCATCCATAAAGGCCACAAACAGACCCCCTAAATAAATACAGACTCCCTAAAGTAATAAAGTCCTCGGACTAGATATGCAGATTCACACCTCTCCATGTTCCTGCAGTTCTCTTTACTTCTGGGTGTCACCACAGACAATGTCCTGACTCTAGTACTGGCATCAGTACGTTGTTGGCAGCAACGCCCATGAATGAAGATGACTGAGAAGAGTATGAGAAGAGGTGAGTATTTTGTCAGAACGCGGGGCACCCGGGAGATTTGCCTGCTCTTCCGGGAGGTCTACCCTTTTACCGGGAGTCTCCTGGACATTCCCGGGAGAGTTGGTATGCATGGTTTATGGATTGAATTAGATTGTGTCAAATTATTAGTCTGGAATTTATGACAATCATGCTGTTGACAGTCCTGCTTTGGTGAAACTACAAGTCACAGCATGCCATGACAGGCTGCAGGTTTTTTTTGGTTGAAAGGAGGAGTTCTGGATAGTATTTTATATATATATATATATATATATATATATATATATATATATATATATATATATTACCATTCAAAAGTTTGGGGTCACCCAGACAATTTTGTGTTGTCCATGAAGACTCACACTTATATTTATCAAATGAGTTGCAAAATGACTAGAAAATATAGTCAAGACATTGACAAGGTTAGAAATAATGATTTTTATTTTAAATAATAATTTTCTCCTTCAAACTTTGCTTTCATCAAATAATGCTCCATTTGCAGCAATTACAGCATTGCAGACCTTTGGCATTCTAGCTGTTAATTTGCTGAGGTAATCGGAAGAAATTTCTCCCCATGCTTCCAGAAGCCCCTCCCACAAGTTGGATTGGCTTGATGGGCACTTCTTGCGTACCATATGGTCAAGCTGCTCCCACAACAGCTCTATTGGGTTGAGATATGGTGACTGCGCTGGCCACTCCATTACAGATAGAATACCAGTTGCCTGCTTCTTCCCTAAATAGTTCTTGCATAATTTGGAGGTGTGCTTTGGGTCATTGTCCTGTTGTAGGATGAAATTGGCTCCAATCAAGCTCTGTCCTCAGGGTATGGCATGGCGTTACAAAATGAAGTGATAGCCTTCCTTATTCAAAATCCCTTTTACCTTGTACAAATCTCCCACTTTACCAGCACCAAAGCAACCCCAGACCATCACATTACTTCCACCATGCTTGACAGATGGCGTCAGGCACTCTTCCAGCATCTTTTCAGTTGTTCTGCGTCTCAGAAATGTTCTTCTGTGTGATCCAAACACCTCAAACTTCGATTAGTCTGTCCATAACACTTTTTTCCAATCTTCCTCTGTCCAATGTCTGTGTGCTTTCGCCCATATTAATCTTTTCCTTTTATTAGCCAGTCTCAGATATTGCTATTTCTTTGCCACTCTGCCCTGAAGGCCAGCATCCCAGAGACACCTCTTCACTGTAGACGTTGACACTGGCGTTTTGCGGGTACTATTTAATGAAGCTGCCAGTTGAGGACCTGTGAGGCGTCTATTTCTCAAACTTTTCCTTTAGACAAATAGCTTCTTGTAAGTTTTGCAGCATTAATATTCCACACAAGCTAAATATGATACAAGACTTGCTTAGAAACGTAGAAGTAAATTAATTTGAAACCTAAACCTCCATGCAAGTATCACTAATGTCCTACTTGATTTGAGTGAAATAGATAATGTGTTGTGTACAGCGGCACACAAAATTACTCTGTAATGTGCATTTAAATAAGCTGTTACACCTAATGTCATGTTGTAATACATGCTTGATAGCTTACAACGATTTACTTGCAGTTAGAAAACAATATGTAATGCATTATTGCACATAAAATGATAGTAAATGACTTCAATTTTATTAAATGCACTCTTTCCACTTACATATCATCAGACTCATATTTTAGATCTGAGCTTCTTCCTTTAGCTGTTGTAGATGTTACCTGATTAACCCTTTTACTACTCAATTGTCTGCCAAAGCTATTCTAGCCATAACGTAGTGCTGTGTGTTATTAAACTGTATACGCAATAATATAGATGTAATGATGGAGGTAGGGAAACAGACAAGTGAGCCCTAATCTACCCGCCACTCAGTCCCTGCCTACTTGCAACGACCCGCCCTAGGCGACGGGGTACAACTGGGCGACGGTCCCTACGCTCAATAAGTGCACGACAGACAAACAGACAAGGGTGAAAAGAAGCTAAGGGAACACCGTGAGCAACAAGAGTGGTGAACGAACCGAGTAAAACCAGGAGTGTACGAGGTACCAAACGCAGAGCAGGAGAGTAGTCAGTAAGCCAGGGTCAGTATGAAGCAGGGACAAATAGTTCAAGAAGCTGCAGCAGGGCTAGGAAACCAAACGAGAAGAATCACAAGCAAGGAGGAACAGGAATGGCAGGTATAAATAGACAGAGGGCGCGAGCTAGCTCCGTCTGGCCAGGCTGTGATAGGCTCTCCCACTGCTAAGCCTGCCATCCTGAGTGGTGGAAGATGGAGTCAGTCTCACAGACATAGAAGCAGGTGCAGACTGATTACCTATGGGCGTTGACACAGAAGCTGTGCCTGGCAGATCCTTCACAATAGAGCTTTTAGAAGCATGTATACATGCAGAATCAAAGAAACAAAATAAAATACTTCCCCATTACTGCCATTGTTGCCATGCAAATGATAAATATGTGGATATGTTTTATTTTTTTTTATATATATGTATATATGTATATATATATATATATATATATATATGTATATAACACCAGCGATTCTCCTGACGTAGAGATACCTCACAGCCTGTGATGCTGTCCTATCATTCTCAGTCTCTCTCAGGAGAATCGCTGAGAATGGTCGACGCCCTCTTGGCTAGTAAGGGATTCATTACCATATTCAGCGCCAAAACAAGTGGGGGGCCGTAGAAATAAAATGAAACCACCGCTGGAGTCCAGGAGTCAGCGGTAGTAAGGTGGGACTGATGTTTCACTTTCTTTGACCTAATGACAGGTCTACTTTATGCACACAGTTTGTACTGATCTAGACAGAAAAACTCAGCTCAGAAAACCACGTTCAAAAACCATACTTAAAGAGGCTCTGTCACCAGTCTGATCGGCGCTGTAATGTAGATAACCATAGTGGTTTTTATTTTGAAAAACGATCATTTTTTAGCAAGTTATGAGCAATTTTAGATTTAGTTTCTTAACCCCTTCGCACCATTTCACGTACAGTTACGTGATGGGAGATGGCCTTTTCGCGCATCTCCACGTAACTGTACGTGATGGAGATGAAGCTGGCTCAGGAGCTGAGCCAGCGACATCACCGCCGGGTGACAGCTGTATGTTACAGCTGGCACCCTGAGGTATCGGCCAGGACCGGAGCTAGCCTCCGATCCAACCGATTAACCCCTCACATGCTGCGTTCAATAGAGATCGCAGCATGTGAGGAGTTTATAGCCACCGGCACCCCAGCAACGTGATCGCTGGGTTGCCGGTGGCTGTAAAGGCGATCGGAGGGGTAATACTTACCTCCCGGTCTGCCAGTAACGGAATCCTCCTATGTCCCGTCGTCGGCGGGGCCCAGGAGGCTTCCGGTACCATCGGCAAGATGGCGCCGGCTCAGCTTCCGGCTCAGAAGCTGAGCCGGCGTCATCAGCAGTGGGTGTCCGCTTTATGTTACAGCGGACACCCCGATCTATCGGCAGGAACCGGAGCTAGCTCCGATTCCTGCCATTAACCCCTTCAATGCAGCGATTCAATGCAATCGCTGCATCAAAGTGGTTTGTATGCAATCGGCAGCCTTGCGATGGCAAGGCTGGCGACTGCTACTATGGCAACAGGATGCCTAACAATGGCTTCCTATCAGCCATTACGTTAGCCGATTAGGCCCCGCCCGGAGGCGGAGCCTGATCGGCTTGCTGTCAGTGAACAACTGACAGTTCTAATACATTGCACTACATAGGTAGTGCAATGTATTAGAACATCAAACAAACAGTTGGACCTTCAAGTCCCCTAGCGGGACTAAAGAAAAGTGTAAAAAAAAGTTAAAAAAAGTACAAATAAAACTTGTAAAAAATACAATAAAAGTTTCAAATAATAACACAAAACACAATCGCCCTTTTTCCCTTATCAAGTCATTTATTATTGAAAAAAATAATAAAGCCATACATACCGTATATGTCGGCGTATAAGACGACTGGGCGTATAAGACGACCCCCAACTTTTACCCTTAAAATATAGAATTTAAGATATACTCACCATTTCGTGCAGGAGCGCTTCACTATGGCCATCGGCGGCAGGACCCAGGACTCTGTCTCTTTGAACTCGCGCATGCGCAGATAGGCGAGGTACATGATGGGGTTAATTACTATTAATGTGAGGAACATGGAGGGTAAATTCATCGCACCTCGCGCCTCACATTAATAAGTGAATGAAAGCCGTGTTTATTTCATTTTTTTACAGCGTACACATCATAAATGATGCAAAAACATTGTTGTGCGCGCCATTACTGAATGTGTGTATTTTATGTATTGAGACTTATTTTAATGTTTATTGTAAAAAAGGTGAAGGTGTATTTTTTTTAAAATGTAACCATACTTTGTTTTTACTTTATTTTTAAACTTTAATGTACTGACATATATCAGATATGTGCCAGTACATTAGCCTGTGGACGGATAGCACACAGGCAGTTGTTAGGACATACTTGGGTATATCCTAACAACAAGAGATATGGTCAGACAGCCCTGGGGTCCGTCAATAGACCCTGGGCTGTCTGCCCATATATGGTATGGCCCTCGATCGCGTCACAGGAATTCCCTGTGACGCGATCCAGGGGCATCCCCCCTTCTCACTTTCCCCTGAATGCTGCAGTCAGCTGTGATCGCAGCATTCACGGGAATAACGGCGGAGATGAGAGGTTCTCTGATCTCCGGCGTTATAGAGCGGGGCTGCGGCTGTGTAATACAGCCATTGCCCCGCTCCTGACAGGAAGTGCGCGCGCGGTCAGCATGAGGAGATGCGGCCGGCGCTGCACTAATGAGCGGCAGTTCAGGCACTGAAGACAACATGGGGGTGCTTTGTAGCGCGCCCGCCATGTTCTGTCTTCAATGCCGCAGATCATTAGTGCAGCGCCGGCCGCATCACATGATGCTGACCCCGCGCGCATATGTCAGGACTCAGGAGCGGGGCTGTGGCTGAATTACACAGCCGCAGCCCCGCTCTCATAGTCATGTGTACTATACTGAGCTGTGCGGCTGCAACGTGCATCCCTAATATCCGACAATATCCGGCATATAAGACGACCCCACACTTTTGACATTTTTTTAAGGGTGTAGAAAGTCGTCTTGTACGCCGATATATACGGTTTGGTATCGCTGCGACCGTAACGACCTGAACTATGAAAATATTATGTTATTTATTCCACACAGTGAACGCCGTAAAAAAAATAACTAAAAAATACTGACATAATTGCTATTTTTTTGTCACTTTGTCTTCCAAAAATTGAAATAAAAAGTGATCAAAAAGTCGCATGTACCTAAAAATGGTACCTATAAAAACTATAACTCGTCTCGCTAAAAACAAGCCCTCATACAGCTCCGTCGACGAAAAATTTAAAACCGTTATGGCTCTCACAACATGGCGACAGAAAAAATCCATTCTCTTTACAAAAGTTATTTTATTGTGCAAAAAGTTGTAAAACATAAAAAGTGCTATAAATTAGGTATTACCGGAATCGGACTGACCCGCAGAATAAAGCTAACATGTAATTTATAATGCGTGGTGAACGCTGTATAAAAAAAACTAAAAAAATATGCCAGAATTGCTGTTTATTGGTCACCTTGCCTCCCAAAAAAAAGGATAACAAGTGATCAAAAAGTCGCATGTACCCCAAAACGGTACCAATAAAAACTACAGCTCGTCCCACAACAAACCAGCCCTCATGCCACTATGTCTATGAAAAAATAAAATTAGTCAAGGCACCAATAAGCCAGGAAATAAAAATATGCAGTTGTGCCGGCCCGAGGGGAACGTTTCTTCTGTTTCAAGTGGCGAATTATCAAGGCCCCTAAAATTAGGGAACCATGAAGGGGAGGGCACAAACATATCTGCTGGAAGTGAGGGCACCCCTATTATACCAGGACAACACTTTCCCAGCAAAATTCCCCAAACTTCAAAGGTGCCGAGTGTGGACCAAAAGGGGAATAAGTAAAGACCATTTATTAGTGCGACACCGGCCTGTGCAGAAAGGATTGTGTCACAGCATGACACACATCTATGGATTATTTTATTGTTTTTTTTTACCCCACTATACCACCTGACTATGCCTCTTATATACTCCGCCCGCCTTACATGTACCCTCAAATTATAAACGGAAACACCAGTAAGACTCAAAACAAAACTACTACAAGCAAAATCCACGCTCCAAAAGCCAAATGGCGCTACCTCCCTTCTGAACCCTACAGTGTGCCCAAACAGTAGTTTACTTCCACATATATGGCATCGCCATACCCGGGAGAACCCTTTTAACAATTTTTGGGGTGTGTGTCTCCAGTGGTACAAGCTGGGCGCCACATATTGGCATATCTATTGAAAAACCATTTTCACTCTGGCAGAAATTGGTGTGCACTCGATGTTGCAATCACCTGTGGGGTTAATATGCTCACTACACCCCTAGGTGAATACCTTGAGGGGTGTAGTTTCCAAAATGGGGTCACTTCTGTCCTCCAAAAGCCAAATGGCGGTCCTTCCCTTCTGAGCCCTGCCGTGTGCCCAAACAGCCGTTTATAACCACATATGTGGTATTGCCGTACACAGGAGAAGTTGCTTTACAAGTGTTGGGGTGCTTTTTATCATTTATTTGTTAAGAATATGAAACGTTTTCAGCTAAAACTACGTCTTATTGAAGAAAAAGGATTTTTTTTATTTTCACTGCCCAATTCTAATAAAATCTATGAAACACCTGTGGGGTCAAAATGCTCAATACACCCCTAGATGAATTCCTCAAGGGGTGTAGTTTCTTGAATCGAGTCACTTTTGGGGAGTTTCCACTGTACTGGTACCTTAGGGGCTTTGCAAAAGTGACATGGTGTCAAGAAACCAATCCAGCAAAATCTGTCCTCCAAAAGCCAAATGGCGGTCCTTCTCTTCTGATCCTTGCCGTGTGCCCAAATAGCAGTTTATGACCACAACTGGGGTATTGCCGTACTCCAGAGAAGTTGCTTTACAAATGTTGGGGTTCTTTTATTCCTTTATTTGTTGAGAAAATTAAAAATTTTGAGCTAAAGCTACGTCTTATTGTAAAAAAAGGATTTTTTTTATCTTCACTGCCCAATTCTAATAAAATCTATGAAACCCCTGTGGGGTCAAAATGCTCACTACACCCCTAGATGGATTCTTCAAGGGGTGTAGTTTCCTAAATGGAGTAACTTTTTTGGTATTTTCACTGTTTTGGTCCCTTAGGGGCTTTGCAAATGCGACGTGGTCTCCGCAAACTATTCCTGCTAAATTTGAGCTCCCAAAGCCAAATGGCGCTCTTTCCCTTCTAAGCTCCGCCGTGTGTCCAAACAGCCGTTTATGACCACATGCGGGGTATTGTTTTACTCGGGAGAAATTGCTTTACAAAAGTAGTGGTGCATTTTCTCCTTTTAGTCCTTGTGGAAAATAGAAAAAATTAGCTAAACCTACATTTTCTTTGAAAGAATGTAGATTTTCATTTTCACGGCCTACTTCCAATAATTTCTGCAAAAAACCTGCCGGGTCAAAATGCTCACTATACCCCTAGATAATTTCCACAAGGGGTATAGTTTCCAAAATGGGGTCACTTTTGGGGGATTTCCACTGTTGTGGCGCCGCAAGAGCTCTTCAAACTTGACATGGTTCCTAAAATATTTTCTAATAAAAAGGAGGCCCCAAAATCCTCTAGGTGCTCCTTTGATTCTGAGGCCTGTGCTTCAGTCAATAAGTGCACTAGGGCCACATGTGGGGTATTTCTAAAAACTGCAGAATCTGGGCAATAGATATGGAGTTGCGTTTCTCTGGTAAAACTTTCTGTGTTACAAAAAAAATAGATGAAAAATGAATTTCTGCAAAAAAAAAAAAGAAATTTGAACATTTCACATCTACTTTGCCTTAATTCCTGTGAAACATCTAAAGGGTTAAGAAACTTTCTAAATGCTGTTTTAAATACTTTGAGGGGTAATGTTTTTAAAATGGAGTGACTCATCGAGGGTTTCTAATATATAAGGCCCTAAAATGCACTTCACAACTGAACTGGCCCCTGTAAAAATAGCCTTTTGAAATTTTCTTGAAAATGTGAGAAATTGCTGCTAAAGTTCTAAGCCTTGTGATGTCATAGAAAAATAAAAGGATGTTCAAAAAACGATGCCAATCTAAAGTAGACATATGGGTGATGTTAATTAGCAACAATTTTTGTGTGGTATTACTATCTGTCTTACAAGCAGATACATATACATTTAGAAAAATGCTAATTTTTGCAATTTTTCACTAAATTTTGGTGTTTTTCACAATTAAATACTTAATGTATCGAGCAAATTTTGCCAGTAACATAAAGTCCAATGTGTCATGAGAAAACAATCTCAGAATCGCTTGGATAGGTAAAAGCATTCCGGAGTTATTACCACATAAAGTGACACATATCAGATTTGAAAAAATAGGCTGTGTCCTTAAAGGGAATGTGTTGCCAGCAAAACATGTTTGTTTTTTTTAGTTAAACAATTAGTGTGTGGGTGATTAAACATTGTTCTAATTTTTTTTATTTTTTTCACTTGTCAGGAAATATTATAAATTGGATTCAATTTATAATATTTCCCAGCACTGGTCACTAGATGGAGCAATTCCCAAAATTGCAGCATTGCATGTGGTAAAGCAACCACATTGCTTTATGCTGCAAAATTGGGAAAAAATCCCTCGCTCGCTCTCGGAAAATTTTGGTGACACTGTTCCTTTAAGGCCAAAACAGGCTGTGTCCTTAAGGGGTTAAAGACCAACTGGGCGTGTTTTTACTTTTGACCAAGTGGGTGTTGTAAAGAAGTGTATGAGGTTGATCAATCAGTGACCAATCAGCTTCATGCACTTCTCATTGTTCCAGCCAAGCATGATCCACAGCACAGTGTGGTTATGCAGTGAAAGAAGCTGGGATGGAACAATGAGAAGTGTATGACACTGATTGGTCACTGATTGGTCAGCCTCATACACTTCTTTACAACACCCACTTGGTCAAAAGTAAAAACACGCCCAGTTGGTCTTTAAGAAACGAAATCTAAAATTGCTCATAACTTGCTAAAAAATGATCGTTTTTCAAAATAAAAACCACTGCTGTTATCTACATTCCAGCGCCGATCAGATTATGTAGGAGATAGGGCACTTATAATCTGGTGACAGAGCCTCTTTAAAGAGGCTCTGTCACCAGATTTTGCAACCCCTATGTGCTATTGCAGCAGATAGGCGCTGCAATGTAGATTACAGTAACGTTTTTATTTTTAAAAAAACGAGCATTTTTGGCCAAGTTATGACCATTTTTGTAGTTATACAAATGAGGCTTGCAAAAGTCCAAGTGGGTGTGTTTAAAAGTAAAAGTCCAAGTGGGCGTGTATTATGTGCGTACATCTGGGCGTTTTTAATACTTTTACTAGCTGGGCGCTCTGAAGAGAAGTATCATCCACTTCTCTTCAGAACGCCCAGCTTCTGACAGTGCAGATCTGTGACGTCACTCACAGGTCCTGCATCGTGTCGGCCACATCGGCACCAGAGGCTACAGTTGATTCTGCAGCATCAGCGTTTGCAGGTAAGATCGACTTACCTGCAAACGCTGATGCTGCTGCAGAATCAACTGTAGCCTCTGGTGCCGATGTGGCCGACACGATGCAGGACCTGTGAGTGACGTCACAGATCTGCACTGTCAGAAGCTGGGCGTTCTGAAGAGAAGTGGATAATACTTCTCTTCAGAGCGCCCAGCTAGTAAAAGTATTAAAAACGCCCCGATGTACGCACATAATACACGCCCACTTGGACTTTTACTTTTAAACACACCCACTTGGACTTTTGCAAGCCCCATTTGCATAACTACAAAAATGGTCATAACTTGGCCAAAAATGCTCGTTTTTTAAAAATAAAAACGTTACTGTAATCTACATTGCAGCGCCTATCTGCTGCAATAGCAGATAGGGGTTGCAAAATCTGGTGACAGAGCCTCTTTAAGGTTGCTCATAGAATCAGTTGTAGGAACATTTCCTAGACTAGTTTCATTAAGCAAAATCTTGGGATATAATGTTACCACTTTACAAAGCATTAGTGCGGCCTCATCTAGAATATGCAGTTCAGTTCTGGGCTCCAGTTCATAGAAAGGATGCCCTGGAGTTGGAAAAAATACAAAGAAGAGCAATGAAGCTAATAAGGGGCATGGAGAATCTAAGTTATGAGGAAAGATTAAAAGAACTAAACCTATTTAGCCTTGAAAAAAGACGACTAAGGGGGGACATGATTAACTTATATAAATATATTAATGGCACATACAAAAAATATGGTGAAATCCTGTTCCTTGTAAAACCCCCTAAAAAAACAAGGGGGCACTCCCTCCGTCTGGAGAAAAGAAGGTTCAACCTGCAGAGGCGACAAGCCTTCTTTACTGTGAGAACTGTGAATCTATGGAATAGCCTACCGCAGGAGCTGGTCGCAGCAGGGACAGTAGATGGCTTTAAAAAAGGCTTAGATCATTTCATAGAACAAAAAAATATTAGCTCCTATGTCAGTGTGTAGAAATTTTGTTTGAATGTTGATCCAGACAGATTTGACCTTTGGGATCAGGAGGGAATTTTTCCTTTTTAGGGAAGATTGGTTAATGCCTTATGGGTAATTTTTCTATTTATTACATTTATTTTATTTTTTTAAATCTTCCTCTGGATCAATAGGGGTAAAACAAAGTTCTATAAATCTCTCACATCCCTTGATGAACACATGTCTTTTTTCAACCGTACTAACTATGTAACTATGATACAAATATATGTATTTAAAGAGGCTCTGTCACCACATTATAAGTGCCCTATCTCCTACATAAAGAGATTGGCACTTAAATGTAGGTGACAGCAGTGCTTTTTATTTTAAAAAAACAATCTGTTTTCACCACTTTATTAGCGATTTTATATTTATGCTAATGAGTTGCTTAATGCCCAAGTGTCCATTGAGAAACTCATTGGCATAAATCTAAAATCGCTAATAAAGTGGTGAAAATAGATTGTTTTTTTAAATAAAAAGCACTGCTGTCACCTACATTATAGCGCCGATCTCCTTATGTAGGAGATAGGGCACTTATAATGTGGTGACAGAGTCTCCTTAACTACTGCTCTATATGAATGTAGGATCATCTTTTAGCAACAAAACATCAGTGCAACAATTCTGCAGCAGGACCCGGTTCTTTCTAAGGGTATGTTCACATGACCTATTTTCAGACATAATTCAGGCGTTTTATGCCTCGAATTACGCCTGAAAAGACGGATCCATTACGCCTGCAAACATCAGCCCATTGCTTGTTCTGTTCAGACGAGGTGTAATTTTACGCGTCGCTGTCAAAAGACGGCTTGTAAAATTACGCCCAATTTTGGAGCTGTTTTTTATTGGCTCCAATGAAAAACAGCTCCAATTACATCCGTAAAAGACACAGCGAAAAACGCGAGTACATGCAAAAACGTCTGAAATTCAGGAGCTGTTTTCGCCTGAAAACAGCTCCATAATTTCAGACATATTTTTCGTTGGCGTGTGAACATACCCTTAAGGTATGTTCACACATCTTAACAAATTACATCTGAAATTACGGAGCTGTTTTCAGGCGAAAACAGCTCCTGAATTTCAGACGTTTTTGCATGTACTCGCGTTTTTCGCGGCGTCCATTACGGACGTAATTGGAGCTGTTTTTTAATGGAGTGAATGAAAAACGGGTCCCAAAACGTCCAAAGAAGTGACATGCACTTCTTTTACGCGGGCGTAATTTTACGCGCCGTCTTTTGACAGCGACGCGTAAAATAACACCTCGTCTGAACAGAAAATCCATCGGTCCCCTTGAAAAAGCTGACGACGAAACGTACGTCGGGGTGTCTTGGTGTGGTCTGTGGTTGACTTATTTAGGGGCAGACTAGCAGAATATGGGTTGGTATTTGACATGGATCTTATCCTGACTATATTTTTTATATCTTGGATCAGTCTCTCTGACACTGTCATTTGTATTTTTTGTCCAGTGTGTACATATTTAGTATACCATTAACTGTTGAAGTATTCTTGTACAGTATTGTCAATACCTTGACAATACACTGTTTGATTCTATGGATGCATAATATGATACATTTGTTGCTCCTAGATACCACTACCACATTTTTATTATGTGCTGTTTTATATTGTATGCGATGGTCTATGTATGTTTTTAATATTTTCCAAATAAAGATATTTTTTTGATATTGGTTAGTGCTTTACTTGTACTATGGTTATTTACACTTCTAGTATTGTTGTCTATATATGTCTTCATAGGTATTCTATATCCAGTATTGACGTATATGGATGTTATTGCTGAAACAGGTTTTCTGTCTGGCCTGGACTTTATAGGTATTAAAATCTGCAGTATATCTGACTGTACCGTGTGAACTTAGCCTTAGTGAATCCTAATGTAAGATTTTGTTTTTGCTTGTGAAAGGAAAACGTTACTACAATATCTCTGCCATTTAAAAGCAAGAGCAGGTCTATTTAGCCTAAAGCTATGTTCACACGGAGTATTTTGGGGGAGGAATATCTGCCTCAAAGCTCCAAACGGAATTTTGAGGCAGATATTCCTCCCCCAAAATACTCCGTGTGAATAGCAATGATCGCGCCGTTTTTCGCCCGCGGCCATTGAGCGCCGCGGGCAGAAAACACGCTTTCTCCTGCCTCCCATTGAAGTCAATGGGAGGTCGGAGGCGGAAGCGCCCGAAGATAGGGCATGTCGCTTCTTTTTCCCGCGAGGCAGTTTTACTGCTCGCGGGAAAAAGACGCCGACGCCTCCCATTGAAATCAATGGGAGGCGTTCTCGGGCCGTTTCTGCCGAGTTTTGCGACGCGGTTTCCGCGTCAAAAAACTCGGCAAAAGACCCCGTGTGAACATAGCCTTAAAGGCATAGCTGATAACTTTCATAAACAATGATGCCACTGTTTTGTTTACTGCAAATAGGTGCAGAACTCTGTGCTGTTTAGTTTTATAATACATCTTTGGAGCTCCAATTTTCAGAAGAATTAAGTGATGAAAATGTGGCTGCCTGCAGCTGCCGCTTAGGGAAGTTTACTGCAGACATGTATACAGCTCCTATTTAAACCAATGCTAGGAATATAAATACATGTAGAAACCTGCTCCTAGTGGCAGGGGTATTTTCAGGGCACCTGCCTGCTTTGCCGGATGTTCGGGAGGTCTCTTCTAATTTGGCATACTCCCAGACGATTTGGGGGAATAAGCAAGTAAGCTTTAGGGTAGGAACACACATGGCCGTAAACACTGCAGATTTTCCAGAAATGGATTCATTGCGGAAAATCCACAGCGTGTTACAGTAGCAGCAGTGTGGGTGAGATATCAACAAATCTCGTCCCCGCACTGCGGAAATAAGCTACCCGAAAAAAATTGACCTGCGGTGCAGTTTCTTCATCCGCTGCATGTCAATTAATGCTGCGGAATTCCTGCTCTTCAGTTGCGGGTTTTCCCCCATTGAATTCAATGGGGGTGTTTAAGCCCGCAATGAAGTAGTGTGTGTTGCGACATTTGCAGCAGAATCTCAGCAATTCAGCCGCAAAGATCGCAAGAATAAAATAAGGTAAAGTTAGCCAGAATTCCCTGCTTCTTCTCCAGTCTGGCGTCCTGGGTTGACGTTTCATCCCATGTGACCGCTGCAGCCACTCATAGGCTGCAGCGGTCACATGGCCTGAAACATCATCCCAGGAGGTCGGACCACGCACAGAAGATAGGGAGGGGGTAAGTATGAATGTTTTTTTTTTACGGCACTGCTCTCTGCAGCGGAAATTCAAACCAAATAAACGCACCACAGTGCGGATTTTCAGGCGGCATTCCCTGCGCTGCTCAGGGCGGATACGCTGTGCAGCATGATGCAGCGTATCCGCCCTGAACATGCCGTGTGTGTTCCTACCCTAAAGGGGTTTCCGGTACTTTAATATTGATAGCCTATGTTTAGGCCATTAAAGGGGTTTTCCCATCAGAGAAATTTATGACATATCCACAGGATATGAAGCAAAGTAAAAAATATTGAAGCAGCACAAGTCCCGAGTCTGGTGCGGTGCATGCTGTCAAGCCAGGCAAACCCACTCCGGCATAATGCAAATTCCAAGATAAATAGTAGAACAACAGCACACGTCTCCAGATCTTCAAAGTGGTTTTATTGTCAGAACATCCACGAAAAACAGGCAACGTTTCAACCCATAGTTAGTGTGGGGTCTTGACAAAGACTCCACACTCACTATGGGTCGAAACGTTGCCTGTTTTTTGTGGATGTTCTGACAATAAAACCACTTTGAAGATCTGGAGACGTGTTGTAACGGCAGGGGGTAAGGAGACGGACAAGTGAGCCCTAATCTACCCGCCACTCTGTCCCTGCCTACTTGCAACGACCCGCCCTAGGCGACGGGGTACAACTGGGCGGCGGTCCCTGCGCTCAGTAAGTGCACGACAAACACGACAAACATACAAGGAACACAAGCAAGGAAAAGGGGCCGTTGCCCACGGCAACACCGTGAGCAACCAGAGTGGTGAACGAGCCGAGTCAAGCCAGGAGTGTGCGAGGTACAAAACGAAAAGCAGAAGAGTAGTCGGTAAGCCAGGGTCGGTATGGAGCAGGATCAAAAATAGCAGGAGCTGTAGCTGGGCCAGGAACCACAAGGAAGGAAACCAAAGCAATAACAAGCACCGAGGGACAGGAAGTGCAGGCTTAAATAGACCGAGGGCGGGAGCTAGCTGAGTCTGGCCAGGTTACGATAGGCTCTCCCACTCCTAAGCCTGCCAGCCTGAATGGTGGAAGCAGGAGTCAGTCTCAGGGATGTATTCTCAGGTGCTGACTGATAAGTTCTGGGAGTTAACCCCGCAGTGCCTGGCAGATCCTTTACAGTACCCCCCCTTTTATGAGGGGCCACCGGACCCTTTCTAAGTGGACCTGGCTTACTGGGGAAACGCAGGTGGAACCTCCTGACCAATACCCCAGCGTGAACATCCCGGGCGGGTACCCAAGTCCTCTCCTCGGGCCCGTATCCTCTCCAATGGACCAGGTACTGGAGGGAGCCTTGGACCATCTTGCTGTCCACAATCCTGGCCACCTCGAATTCCACCCCCTCCGGGGTGAGGATGGGAACAGGAGGTCTCCTCGAGGGAGCCAAGGACGGGGAGCAGCGTTTGAGGAGGGAGGCATGAAACACGTCGTGTATCCGAAAAGACGGGGGTAACTCCAGCCGGAAGGAGACAGGATTGAGGACCTCAATGACCTTATACGGCCCAATAAACCGGGGAGCAAACTTCTTGGACGGAACCTTGAGACGCAAGTTCCTAGATGACAACCACACCAGATCCCCGACCATAAACAGGGGGTTAGCAGAACGTTTTTTATCAGCCTGAGTTTTTTGTACGCTCTGGGACACCTCTAGGTTTTTCTGAACCTGGGCCCAGACTGTGCACAGTTCCCGATGAACGACCTCTACCTCAGGATTGTTGGAACTACCAGGTGAAACGGAGGAGAACCGTGGATTAAACCCAAAATTACAAAAAAAAGGAGAGACCCCAGACGAGTTACTGACCCGGTTATTAAGGGAAAATTCGGCGAGGGGAATGAAAGAGACCCAATCAAATTGACAGTCAGAGACAAAACACCTTAAGTATTGTTCTAGGGACTGATTAGTCCTCTCCGTTTGGCCATTGGTTTCAGGATGGAAGGCAGAGGAGAAGGACAGATCAATCCCCAACTTCATACAGAAGGCTCTCCAAAACAATGAAACAAATTGTACCCCTCTGTCCGAAACAATATTGACAGGGACCCCATGGAGACGCAGGATGTGTTTGACAAACAAGGTAGCCAACGTTTTGGCGTTGGGTAGTTTCTTGAGGGGCACAAAGTGGCACATCTTACTGAAGCGGTCCACCACCACCCACACCACCGACTTGCCTTGGGATGGAGGCAAATCGGTGATAAAATCCATGGAGATATGTGTCCAAGGTCTCTGGGGAATGGGCAACGAACGCAGTAAGCCCGCTGGTCGGGACCTGGGAGTCTTGGACCTAGCACAAACCTCACAAGCGGCGACGTAGGCCTTAACGTCTTTAGGCAACCCAGGCCACCAATAATTTCTGGTAATGAGGTGTTTGGTACCCAGGATGCCTGGATGGCCAGATAGAGCGGAGTCATGATTTTCCCTAAGTACCCTTAGCCGGAATTGCAGGGGAACAAACAGCTTGTTCTCAGGAAGGTTCCCGGGAGCTGCACCTTGATCAGCAGCAATTTCAGAGACTAAATCAGAATCGATCGAGGAAATGATTATACCTGGAGGCAAAATACAAGCAGGATCTTCCTCCGAAGGAGGGCTGGCCATGAAGCTACGCGACAGTGCATCAGCCTTAATATTTTTAGACCCAGCCCTATAGGTAACCAAAAAATTGAATCTGGTAAAAAATAACGCCCATCGAGCTTGTCTCGGGTTTAGCCTCCGGGCAGATTCTAGGAACACCAGATTCTTGTGGTCGGTAAGGACCGTTACCTGGTGCCTAGCCCCCTCCAGGAAGTGGCGCCACTCTTCAAATGCCCATTTAATGGCTAAGAGTTCGCGGTTGCCAATATCATAGTTACTTTCAGTTGGCGAAAACTTCCTGGAGAAGTAGGCACAGGGGCGGAGATGGGTGAGGGACCTGGTACCCTGGGACAAGACAGCCCCCACTCCCACCTCAGATGCGTCAACTTCCACGATAAATGGCTCCATTTGGTTGGGCTGAACCAGCACCGGGGCCGAGACAAAGCACTTCTTAAGGACCTCAAAAGCCTGGACAGCCTCAGGAGGCCAGTGGAGGAGATCAGCACCTTTGCGAGTGAGGTCCGTAAGGGGCTTAGCGATGACCGAGAAGTTAGCAATAAATCTCCTGTAATAATTAGCAAATCCCAAAAAACACTGTAACGCCTTCAGGGAGGCAGGTTGGACCCATTCCGCCACAGCCTGAACCTTGGCGGGGTCCATGCGGAATTCATGAGGAGTGAGGATTTGACCCAAAAATGGAATCTCCTGTACCCCAAACACACATTTTTCGGTTTTGGCAAACAGTTTATTTTCCCGAAGGACCTGGAGCACCTTCCTGACATGCTCCACGTGGGAGGACCAGTCCTTGGAAAACACCAGTATGTCATCAAGGTACACTACCAGAAAAATCCCCAGGTAATTTCTCAAAATCTCATTTATGAAATTCTGGAAGACCGCAGGGGCATTACACAACCCAAAGGGCATGACGAGGTATTCGAAATGGCCTTCGGGCGTGTTAAACGCAGTCTTCCACTCATCCCCCTCTTTGATGCGAATAAGGTTATACGCCCCCCGTAGATCCAATTTAGAAAACCATTGGGCCCCCTGAACCTGATTAAAGAGATCAGGAATCAAAGGAAGGGGATACTGGTTCCTTACCGTGACCTTATTCAGGCTACGGTAGTCAATGCATGGCCTAAGACCACCATCCTTCTTCCCCACGAAGAAGAAGCCAGCACCTACCGGAGAAGAAGAGGGACGAATGTAACCCTTGGCCAGGGATTCCTGGATATACACTCTCATAGCTTCACGTTCGGGACAAGAAAGATTAAATATCCTACCCTTAGGAAGCTTAGCTCCTGGTACCAATTCGATAGCGCAATCGTATTCTCTATGAGGAGGTAACACTTCGGAGGCCTCCCTAGAGAAAACATCAGCGAAGTCCTGAACAAACTCGGGTAGCGTATTCGCCTCCTTAGGGGGAGAAATAGAATTAACAGAAAAACATGACGTACAACATTCATTACCCCATTTGGTTAGCTCCCCAGTATTCCAGTCAAACGTAGGATTATGCAACTGCAACCAGGGAAGACCTAGCACCAAATCGTACGATAATCCCTGCATCAACAGTACAGAGCATTGCTCCAAATGCATGGAGCCAACAAGGAGTTCAAAAACAGGGGTATGCTGTGTAAAATAACCATTAGCAAGAGGAGTGGCGTCGATACCCACTACCGGGACAGGTTTAGGCAAATCAATAAGAGGCATAGCAAGGGACATAGCAAATTCCACAGACATGATATTAGTAGAGGACCCTGAATCCACAAAAGCACTGCCGGTAGCAGACCTACCACCAAAAGAGACCTGAAAGGGAAGCAAGATCTTAGTACGTTTCATATTTACGGGAAATACCTGTGCGCCCAAGTGACCTCCCCGATGATCACTTAGACGCGGAAGTTCTCTGGCTGCAACCTTACGCTTAGGACAGTTGTTCACTTGATGCTTGTCGTCCCCACAGTAGAAGCAGAGACCATTCTTCCTGCGGAATTCTCTACGTTGTTGGGGGGACACGGAGGCCCCGAGTTGCATAGGTATCTCTGAATCTTTCGGGGAGGAACGAAGCAACGGAGCTTCGGGAGGCATCATGGGGGAGTCGGAGGAGAAAACGCATAAACGTTCACGTTGTCGTTCCCTGAGACGTCGGTCAAGTCGTATCGCTAAAGCCATAACCTGGTCTAGGGAGTCACAAGAGGGATAGCTAACTAGCAGGTCTTTCAGGGCATTCGACAGACCCAACCTAAACTGGCACCTTAAGGCAGGGTCATTCCACCGAGAAGCTACGCACCACTTCCGAAAGTCAGAGCAATACTCCTCAACAGGTCTCTTACCCTGACTTAAGGTCACCAGCTGACTCTCGGCAAAGGCAGTCCTGTCAGTCTCGTCATAAATAAGTCCGAGAGCAGAAAAGAAACAATCAACGGAGGAAAGTTCAGGGGCGTCAGGAGCCAAGGAGAAGGCCCACTCTTGGGGCCCTTCCTGGAGCCGGGACATAATTATACCCACCCGCTGGCTCTCAGAACCTGAGGAATGAGGCTTTAAACGAAAGTAAAGCCTACAACTCTCCCGAAAGGAGAGAAAAGTCCTCCGGTCCCCTGAGAACCGGTCGGGCAACTTGAGGTGGGGTTCAAGAGGTGCGGTGCGGGGAACTACCAGGGTAGCATCAGGCTGGTTGACCCTCTGAGCCAGGGCCTGGACCTGTAGGGAGAGTCCCTGCATTTGCTGAGCCAGGGTCTCACGGGGATCCATAGTGGTGTCAGGGACCAGGGGTAGACTAGGTATGGGCTTGTTATTATGTAACGGCAGGGGGTAAGGAGACGGACAAGTGAGCCCTAATCTACCCGCCACTCTGTCCCTGCCTACTTGCAACGACCCGCCCTAGGCGACGGGGTACAACTGGGCGGCGGTCCCTGCGCTCAGTAAGTGCACGACAAACACGACAAACATACAAGGAACACAAGCAAGGAAAAGGGGCCGTTGCCCACGGCAACACCGTGAGCAACCAGAGTGGTGAACGAGCCGAGTCAAGCCAGGAGTGTGCGAGGTACAAAACGAAAAGCAGAAGAGTAGTCGGTAAGCCAGGGTCGGTATGGAGCAGGATCAAAAATAGCAGGAGCTGTAGCTGGGCCAGGAACCACAAGGAAGGAAACCAAAGCAATAACAAGCACCGAGGGACAGGAAGTGCAGGCTTAAATAGACCGAGGGCGGGAGCTAGCTGAGTCTGGCCAGGTTACGATAGGCTCTCCCACTCCTAAGCCTGCCAGCCTGAATGGTGGAAGCAGGAGTCAGTCTCAGGGATGTATTCTCAGGTGCTGACTGATAAGTTCTGGGAGTTAACCCCGCAGTGCCTGGCAGATCCTTTACACGTGTGCTGTTGTTCTACTATTTATCTTGGAATATCCACATGATATGTCACAAATGTCAGATAGATGCGGGTCCTATCTCTGGAACCCGCACCCATCTCTAGAACGGGGTCCCTAAACCCCGTTCTACTGCTTTGTGTTGCGGCAGAAGCAGGTCTCCCAGCTACGCTGTTTCTGTAAGTCCCATAGAACTGAATGGTAGTTACAGAAACTGTGTAGCTCGCATGCTACGTTGCTTCCGTAACTGCCATTCACTACTATGGGAGTTACAGAAACAGCGTAGCTTATCGATCTACGCGGTTTCTGTAATTCATGGTCGGAAATCACACGATTCAGCCACAACACAAAGCAGTAGAACGGAGTTTAGGGGGCCTCGTTCTAGAGATAGGTGCGGGCCCCAGAGGTGGGACCCGCATCTATCTGACATTTAGGACATATCCTGTGAATTTGTCAGAAATGTCTCTCATGGGAAAACCCCTTTAATTTTTAATCAGTGCAATTCTGACTCCCAGATTCTCTGTTGTACTTAAGATCTCCAGCACAGCGCCGTACATAAAGTTATGGCTGTGTTTGGTACTGCAGCTCAGTCCCATTAAAACCATTACCTAGAATAAGACACTCACTGATTAAACACGGATGGCTTAGCCTAAGGATAGGATCAATATTAAAGTTCCAGAAAACCCCTTCAAAGAGCATATCTGAGAGAATACATATAATAATGTTCTCACCTTGCAAGAAAGCTTGCGTTAAATAATAGTAGTCAAGAGATTATCTATACTTGGCGCGTGTTTGCTTCGGCTAGGTTTACCTTATGTCTGTAAAAAAAAATTTAAAAATGATCCCCTGAATCCATATATTTTTTTTCTTACAGTGTCCGTATGCTTCTATTAGAAGACATATGTCATAATAGTATGCTTTTACGTCTGGATAACTTTTAGTTTTTCAATAGTTAAAGTGTAGGCAATTTTTTTTTAATGACAATAGAAATTGCAGAAGTATGCAATTGTATAGTCATACTGCTGCATATGTTTGCATCCCTTTTGACAGTTTATGGCTGTTTTTTTCAAATATCAACTATAAGGCCACACATAGTTTAAATTTATTCTCAACTGCACATAACATGGGGATACTCATCCATGCACAGTAGCTACCTATATGGTATATTCTCATGGCCACGTCCACCTCTTCCCGGCATCTTCTCTATCCGGGCCAAAATTACGTTACTCCCCTTGAGGTCCTCTGCCATCTGCTAGTACAGGTGCGGACTTCTCCTGCCCTAAAGGGCCGGCGTGCCAATTCAACCAGCATTCCCAGGGTACATAAGGTACCGTCTATCTACTCTCTGGGCCTTAGCAATTGCCTGCTAGTTTGCCCGCTGTATTGCCGATTCACTGTTACTGACTTTACTTTATCTTGACCTCGTCCTGTCTGCCGCCTGCTCTGACTTTCTGCCCGTCTTCCGTTACGACCGTACTCTGCCTGCCCTGACCTTCGCAAAAGGTGTGACCATCTGCTGCCTGCAATGACTTCTACTTGTATTGGCCTCACATCTTGCTTAGTTTTTTGGTACTTTATATGATTACATCAGCCGTTGCCAACAGAGACTATTCTGGTTGTAGCGACCTGGGGATTCTTAGCATCCAAGTCCACACCTCCATACGAAGATTGAAGGGGGAATACCTGGGAATCCCTTAGGGTGAGTGCACACGTAGCATAAATACTGCAGATTTTCCACAATGGATTTAGTTGCGGAAAATCCGCAGCATAATACAGTAGCAGCAAAGTGTATGAGATTTGAACAAATCTCATCCACACGCTGCGTAAATGCGAAGTGGAAAAAATGCTCAGAAATTGACCTGCGGTTTGTTTTTTTAGTCCGAAGCATGTCAATTGTATTTCTGCAAATGCTGCTTATTTGTTGCGGGTTTTCCCCATTGAATTCAATGCGGTGGAAAAACCTGCAACAAATAGCAGCTCAGAGCAAAAAAATTCTTATGCTTACCCAGAATTCTGTGTTTCTTCATCCAGGCCGGCCTCCTGGGATGACGTTACATCTCATGTGTGCGCTGCAGCCAATCACAGGCTGCAGCGGTCACATGGGATGAAACGTCATCCCATGGCTGCAGAATGTCAGGACATTGGAGGGAGGCGTCACCATGGTAAGTATACATGATTTTATTTTCGGTGCATTGTTCCGCAATTTGGTGCAGTTTTTTGGCCGGAATTCCCTGCGACGCACTGGGTGGATATGTTGTGTGCTTTTAAGCAGCGTATACGGCTTGTGTGAGCATAACCTTAGGGCTCATTCCCACTACAGGGTTTCCCGGCCGGGTGCCGGCCGTTCATAAATCGTCCGGCACCCGGCTGCATTAGGAATAATAGACCCCTAATGGGGCTATTCACACGACCGATTTTTTGACGGCCTGGAAAACCGGCCATTAAAAAATAGGACATGCTCTATCTTCGGCTGGGTACCCGGCCGCCCGGCTCCCATAGAAGTCTATGGGGCCGGGTAATACACGGCCATCACCGGAATGTGTCCCGAGTGATGGCGGGGTTTTCCGGCGCTTGCGCTCTATCTCCTCCTCCCCACAGCGCAGAGTGCATGTGAGGAGGAAGAGTTGATGCCATTCTGATGAATGGCTGTACGCTGTACACTGTGTGGCAGGGCCGGGGTGTACAGCAGGTGGGAGGGAGCACTGCGCTGGCTCCCTTCCCCTGCTTGTTTTAAAAGCGCCCTCGCCCGGCGACACCTTCGATGGCACCGCTAGCAGCTGCTGCTGCTGCGGCTGCTACTACTGTAGCGACGCCACTATAGCAGAGCAGGGAGGTATCTCCCCGCTCTGCTATGTGCTAGCCGCACTTTAGCTCCTTGAAGGAGCGGAATCCCCGTGTTTTCGGGGATTCCGCTCCTGGACAGAGCGCTTGATGTCTCTGTCCATATCTGGGCAGTGACATCAGGGGAAACTCCTGAAGAGGAATCCCCGAACACATGGGGATTCCCCTTCAGGAGTTGCCGCTGATGTCACTGTCCAGATCTGCCCGGCCCGGCACGGATGCAAAACTTTATGCAAACCGGCCGGGCAAAATGGCCGATTTTACCGGCCAGCACTCCCGCCTTAGGCCAAGTTCCCACATAGCGTAAACGCTGCAAAATTTCCGCAATGGAATTCTGTGCGGAAATTCCGCAGAATTTACAGTAGCAGCAAAGTGAATGAGACTAAGAAAATCTCATGTCCATTCTGTGGAAAAAAAACGCAGCATAAATGTTAATAAATTGACCTGCGGTGTGGAATTTAAATACACAGCATGTCAAGTTATGCTGCGTTTTTGTTAATTTTCCATTTTGGGTCTTCCCCATTAAATTCAATGGGGATACAAAACCCGCAACAGAAAGTCAAGTGTTGCGAATTTTGCGGCAGATTCGCAGCAATTACGCCGGAAAAATCACAACTATGGAAAATAAAAAAAAACATACTTACCGAGAAGTCCGTGTTTCTTCGTCCAGTCTGGCCCCCTGGAATGACGTTGCATCACATGTGACCGCTGCAGCCAATCACAGGCTGTAGCGGCGGTCACATGGGATGAAACATCATCCCAGGAAGCCAGCCTGGATGACGTCAGAGGGCCGTCCTCCTGAGATGACATTAAATCCCATGTGAGAGCCACTGCAGCCAATCAAAGGCTTTAGCAGTCACATGGGCTGCAGTGTCATTCAGGGAGGCCAGACCGGACTATACAGGAGGGACATGTCGCTATAACAACGGCCTTAGTAAGTATGAGTGTTTTTTACCGCTGCTTTCCACGACAGAAAATCCGTCCGGAAAAAACGCACCACAATGTGGTGCAGTTTTTCAGACGGAATGTACTGCGGGTTCCAGGTTGAATACGCTGCCCAGTTTTTACGCAGTGTATCCGACCCGTGGGAACCCTGCCTTAGACTCCAATTCACATTTTTGCTCACACCATTCTCTGCTGCCTCGTGACATACAGTATATGTTCATTGTCTATGCATGCATCTCACTGTGTAGTTTCTTTGCCCCCCGCTGGTCCGTAGAAAAATTGTTTTGCATGTAACTGGTCCTTGGTGCAAAAAAAGGTTGGGGACCGCTGTGTTATATGGTCTACTATATAATCCATAGAAAATCCAGCATTGTCAATTTTAATTTGCAGCCTGTAGCTCTCCAAATGTTGCAGAACTATTTGTTCAAGTTTTCAGATGCAGACTAAAGCCTTCATGGCATGCTGGGACTAGTTTCACAACAGTATCACACAAACTCCAAAACACTCTGCAATTAAATGGAAATAAAATAAAATTGAAAACAATTTTAGGGTGAGTTCACACGTTGCATAAATACTGCGGATTTTCCGCAATGGAATTTCTTCGGAAAATCCGTAGCATAATACGGTAGCAGCAAAGTGAATGATATAGAACAAATCTCAACAACACGCTGCGTTGTGAGCGGAAGAAATTGACCTGCGGTGCAGAGTTTTATTCAGCAGCATGTCAATTGTATTTGCATAAATGCTGCTTATATGTTGCAGGTTTTCCCCATTGAATTCAATGGTGCAGTAAAACTCGCAACAAATAGCAGTTGCTGCGTTTATTGTGGCGGAATCGCAGCGCAAATAAAAATATTGTACTTACTCAGAAGTCTGTTTTTTCCTCCAGGCCAGCCTCCTGGGATAACGTTTCAACCCATGTGATTGCTGCAGCCAATTACCACAGGCTGTAGCGGCAGTCACATGGGATGAAACGTCATCTCAGGAGGCCCTCCTGGATGACGTCAGGGGGCTGGCCTCCTTGGATGAAGTTTCATCTTATGTGATCGCCGCTGCAGCGGTCTCCTGGGATACAGTTTTCCGCAGCAGGGATTCCGGAATTCCCTGCGGCCTCTGGGGCAGATACGCAGTGTAACTTTACGCAGTGTATCCGCCCCGTGTGAACTCAGACTTAATCTTTCTGTGCGGACCGGTACCAAATGATCTATGGCCCGGTATTGGGGACCCCTGATATAACAGATACCCAGAAAATTTCATGTGCATACCAATCGGATTTAAAGAGGCTCTGTCACCAGATTATCAAATCCCTATCTCCTACAGCATGTGATCGGCGCTGCAATGTAGATAACAGCAACGTTTTTGTTTTTTTGAAAAACTATCATTTTTGGCTAAGTTATGAGCAATTTTATATTTATGCAAATGAGCCTTTCTAATGGACAACTGGGTGTGTTTTCTCTTATTTCCAACTGGGCGTGTATTGTGTTTTTAGCAACTGGGCGTTTTTACTTCTTTCACTGCACAATCACACGGTGCTGTGGATCATGCTGGGCTGGAACAATGAGAAGTGTATGACACTGACTGGTCACTGATTGGTCAGCCTCATACACTCCTCTGTACAACACCCAGTTGGTAAAAAGTAAAAACACGCCCAGTTGTTCATTGAGAGTCATTAGCATAAATCTAAACTATCTCATAACTTGCTCAAAAATGATCATTTTTCAAAATAAAAACCACTGCTGTAATCTACATTACAGTGCCAATTAGATTATGTAGGAGATAGAGCATTTATAATCTGGTGACAGAGCCTCTTTAACTAATTTTTCTATTAGCTAATTTTATATGATTATGTATTTTGTCACTTCTTTTACCAGATTTGATACATAACAATATTGATTCCAAGCTTCTCTTGGAGCTCAGGAACCTCTGTTATTATTCTAAACTTACATACATGTTTTATTTCATTCTATGTTCTGATCAATATTGCCGTTTTTTTTCTACTAGTGACTGCTGAGTCCCTCTATGGTACTGATTTCTTTTAAATACCTGTACATATTTTATCTTCTCAAATATATCACTCAGACCATCTTAAATAAACCATGCACCTCATTTTAAGATCCTGTCTACTGTGAAACCCGGAAGTGTGATGATGTGCGATGATGTTAAAAAAAATCATCTCCATTCCTTATTTTGCTCCTTCACTCACTCTTCTCTCTCCTTACCCTAGAAGTTTGCTATTTTAAGGTAGATTTTGTTCATGAACAAATTAATAGGATTCTCCAACTTGTTCCTGCAATGCAGTGAAGCCAACAATTTTATTTGTAATCGGAAAAAACATCTAAGCTTCTCTTTTTTTCTTTGATTTCACTAGTCTTAGACATTTTTCTTTCCACCTCAGCATTAGCCAACTGTAACAGACCTGTCCTGTGGCAACCTACCCCCACATTCAATCTCGAATATGCACCATTATCTCGCTTTTATGCCGGGTTCCCATGTAGGGTAAACGCTGCAGAATATCCGCAACTGAATTCCGTCTGGAAATTGCACAGCATTTACAGTAGCTGCAAAATGGATGAGATTTAGAAAATCTCATGCCCACACCGCAAAAAAAAAACAGCAGGAAAAACGCTTGTAGATTGACCTGTGGTGCGGCTTTTAAATCCGCAGGATGTCAATTTATGCAGCGTTTTCATTGCTTTTCTTTCTTCAATGGGGATGTAATACCCGCATAAATAGCCACATGTTGCAAATTTTGGGCAGAATCGCCGCAAAAATCGTAACGCAGAAAAAAATGTAAACGTATACTTACCACCCGGACGTTTTCAAAGCAACGCTATCTTCTGTTCTTCCTCCAGTCCCGCCTCCTGGGATGACGGTTCATTCCATGTGACTGCTGCAGCCTATCACAAGCTGCAGCGGTCACACTGGTTGCAGTGTCATCCTGGGACGCCAGACTGCACGTCAACGGAAGGATGCGCCGCCATGACTATGGCTGGGTTAAACGTCAAAGTTTTTATTTTTTCTAATGCGGTTTTCCGCAGCTAAAATTCTGCCTGAAAAACTGCACCACAACGTGGTGCAGTTTTTCGGATGGGATGTGCTTCAGGTTCTAGGTCGGATATGCTGCGTAGTGTTACGCAGTGTATCCGACCCGTGGGAACCCGGCCTAAAGAAGTTGATTGTTCTGGCCAACCATCTTTAAATTTAAAGTCCCCTAACAGTGGGCAGATCCAGTTTCTAAACCCCCCCCCCCACTGTTTTTACAGCAGCTCTCTGCTACGTCTAATGCATTCATGTGCTCTAATAGGCAAAGAGTTTAATTGATTGGACAACCCCATTTCATTTTGAATTTAATTAGTTGCCACAATGTTACTATCAAACCCGACTACCTTCTGAATTTATTCCTAAATAGTATTCGGTCTCAAACACTGCTTATTTTGCAAGCACTACTCTACAAACCATACTACCTCCAATTGTTAGAAACCGGACACTAAAATAAAGATAAAGTGACAATGGAATAATACCCACATATCAGTAGGATCACAGTGCTTTCCCAGCAAAGCCTTTTGGCTGTTAGTTCATTAAGGGGAAAGCATTTAAAGCAGGATGTAAATTTATTTGTAAATATTGATTTTATTAATTTTCCATTGCTTATATAGTGAGTGATTGCAATCACTCACATCGGCCATGAGCAAAAAGGGGCTTACAATCTAATTTCAGTTACAAACACACACTAGGATCAATTTTATAGGGATCCAGATTACCTATCAGCATGTGTTTAAAGTGCGGATAAAGCCAACCCAAGCATGGGAAGAATATAAAAACTCTGGTTTTATTCAAAGTCCCCAACAGTAACCACTGAGTCGCTGTGATACTACTTATGACGACTGGTTTCAGACCTACAGGTTTTTAAAGTATAAAATGTCACTTAAGATGTATCAAGCCTTTACAAAGATTATAAATTAAAACTTCTGTAAACTGTAATCCCTGTGACCAACAGACATTTTATCGAAGATTACATAAAAAGGAAATGAGTGTACAATGTAAAACATAATCCTACAAACATGCTCATTTGGTTGTATCTATGAAGTCTACTGCTTCTATACTTGTGAGAGTTCATGACATGGAGCAAATGACTGTTGTATGCACAACAAATTCAATTGAATTTTTTTTTATTGTTAAAACCTTTTTACAAAAATTATTCATTTTAGAATCACCTTTATTTTTTTTAATCTAGTTAAAGGTCAGATAGAGGTCATAGAGGGGGTTGTGGAAATGTGTGTACTACTGACTTGGTGCCACAACTAGTTGTTACCTATAAGAAGAGCTGTCAACTGAGAAACAAAACAATGCTTTGGGTTTCATGTTATTGCTATTAGTCTTTTCTTTAGATTGTCTCAGCCGGAAAACATCAATTTAATTTAAAAAAACAACTATTTAGACATTAAGGCTGGATTCACACGACCTATTTTCAGGCGTAAACAAGGCGTATTATGTCTCGTTTTACGTCTGAAAATAGGGCAATACGTCGGCAAACATCTGCCCATTCATTTGAATGGGTTTGCCGACGTACTGTGCAGACAACCTGTCATTTACGCGTCGTCGTTTGACAGCTGTCAAACGATGACGCGTAAAAATACAGCTTCGTCAAAAGAAGTGCAGGACACTTCTTTCAGACGTAATTTGAGCCGTTCTTCATTGAACTCAATGAAGCACAGCTCAAAATTTACGGCTGTCAGAGAAGCCTCGCAAAATGCGAGGAGGAAACATTTACGTCTGAAACGAGGCAGCTGTTTTCTCCTGAAAACAGTCTGTCTTTTCAGACGTAAAAGCCTCTCATCGTGTGCACATACCCTAACACTAACTCGTCCACATCCATATGACGTTTTTATTAACTGGCTATTATAGATGATCATAACTAATGCTTTTCTTAGGGCAATTTTACATACTGGCTAAATTTGCTACTGATAATTAACTTTAAAATCATTATATGACAATCATACGGGCAACATAGTCAGCAAATGTTTACCACTGTAACACGACGTGTCTAGCCAGTTCTATGCTGCATCACGAACTAAGCATACAACCAACTATATGCATTTTGCAATGTGGCTGTTGTCTTCTAGTCAGTTGTGGTGGGTCTCGAGTTTGTCTACTTAGTAAAAAAAAAAGTACAGTACTAAGTATAGTAGTATCTATCAAGAATAGTCAGAGGAAAAGAGATACCACAGCAAGTCTCTTCCCAGCCTTTACTGGTTATGTGTGTGCAACACTAAATTGTTTTCAACTACACAACAAAATTAGATGACACTTATTTTCTGACTAGTGTCCCTCTGGTAAGCCATCCAAGGAAACCTATAATATAGGTTACATTCATTTACATTTCATAAATTAGACTATAACTCACTCTCATCCATATGATGTTTATATTAACTGCCTATTACAGGAGATCATAACGAATATTGATTTTTCTTAGCAAATTTACTAAGTATGTAAAATCCCACCAATGAACATCAAAATCATTATTTGTCAATCACATGGGAACATAGTGAGCAAGTGTTTACTACTGTAGCAGGGGTATATTGGGTTTGAATCCCACCAGGTCAGCATTTTTATATGTTCTTCCTATATTGACGTGGGTTTTCTCCAGCGATCACACTTAAAATATATGGACAGGTAATTGTCTTCCCATAAAATTGTTCTTAGTGCAAATGTGTAAGAGCAATAAAGGAATCAAATAGGCAAATCTCTTTCGAGGCAGGGACTGATGTCATTCCAATATAAATTAATGTGTAAGGACTAATAAATGAAGGCTTCTGTCACATCTGCATTGGACATAATAGCGCTGCACGCCTCCGACACAGATGTGAACGCAACCCAAGACGTGTTTAATATATATATATATATATATATATATATATATATATATATATATATATATATTAATTAGGGAGAGGGAACAATGAATAGCCATTACATGGAGCTCTTTTAATTCTCCGTCATAAGAGCAGATTTTTATCATATACACATGTTCAGCAGTTGGTCTGACCTGGTGATTTTACATGCTCAGTTACTTCGATTAACATGCCCTAGGCAATCATGTTCATAGATGACATTGTAGGGAGGCAAAATATTTTACATGCATGTGAAAAAATAGGCTACCTTATAACAGCTATAGCCTAACATGGCACATTTATTCCAACTAAGTGATGAAATGTTATTCATTATTTGCTTAACCATGACATCGGATAATGACTAAATAGAAATCAGTGAATCAATTCTACATCAATCTATTTTGTTACGAATCTCCCAAAATTAGTAATTTCGCAAATCCGAATCTTTTGGGATTCAAACTGAATGAAACACGGAAAATGGCCACCATTTTAAAGAAATAGAACGTTAGATCTACAATAATTTGATAGATCAATTTTTGTCAGAGATAAGATTCATTAAATGCCAGTATATTAGTTAGACAGGCAGTCATTGCTGTGAGTGAGTGCTGCTGCAGCTGTGCAATTCTTACATGTGTATCACCAATCTTCACCACATTATTCACAAATCTTCTTCAATAATATTCTCCTGGTTCTGATAGTGTGCCGCTGCCTGCTCATACAGACGTCGCACATTGTCTTCCATATAGCGAATAGCGCCACCAAAAATTGGCATATTGATCTAAATCAAGTATTTATACAGCGCCATTATACTTCAGTCTATGTCCAAGAGACATTTTTTTTCAAATAGATTTTAATTTAAATCCTGGTGCTGATAGCACGCAGCTGCCTACTGATGCAGGTGTCACGGATGTGAAAGCACTCATTGTATTGCTAATTGCATTGGAATTGCTAATAGCGTCACCAAAAATGTTATTATATTTGCGTCAAACCGTTATATACTCCGTGGTACTTCAGGCTTTGTCCAAGTGGCTTTTTTTCCCCAAATAAATAGGGTAAAAAGCTAATTTTACTTTCCAGGACGATCAAGCACATGGTCACTTGCACATGTAGTCGTGGTGGTGGATAATATATACACATTTTCTTCAAAACACCACCAATCCTGATGCTACTCACCAAAAAGGGATCATTTTTGGACCGCTTGTTAAAAAGTCATTCATTCTTCCTATACCACACAGTGTGTGTATAAACACCAACGGGCATTTGCCCTTCAAAAAGCGAAATTTTTGAACAGCTTGTTAATAAGCCATTGTTTCTTCCGATACTACAGTGTGTATATAAAACACCAGCACAGGCATCTCCTACTGAAAAGGGAAAATTTTTGGACCGTTTATATACACACTGTGGTATTAGAAAACAATGGCTTATTAACAAACACCAGCACAGGCATCTCCCACTGAAAAGGGAAAGTTTTTGGACCGTTTGCTAATAAGCCATTGTTTCACACATACAGTGCGTATATATAAACACCAGCACAGGCATCTCCCACTGCAAAGGGAAGATTTTTGTACAGTTTTTATTTTAAAAAGCATAAAAAAATCTGACAGTGCAGTGTGTTTTTAAACAGGTAGTTACCAACAACTACCATTAGTTTACACACAGCCATATAGGTTTCTGTCACTTTGACATTACTAATACGGTCTTGGCCTTAAAGAGCTTGAAAGGGGTTCGATACGGTCCTAGAAGACATCAGTGTCATACACAACTCTTCAGGGAAAATCGGGGGAATTTTGATTAGTAACAAATTTATTCAGACCAAATAGAATTTGACAGCCGGTTCGACTGAATCGGACCCGAAACGAGTTTTGGGAATTTCACTCATCTCGATTACTAAACGATCATTGACTTCGCTGCTTTTCAGTACAAGATATTTTACCCAAATTCTCTTTGACTGAATACTTTACACATTAGATGTGTTATAATCTGTAGACATACAGTACCAATATAGGGAGCTGGACTGTATGGACTATAAATCTTATAATAATTATTGGGTCAAAAGAATTAGATATTTTATTTTATTCCAGAAATGTAGGCAAATGAATGAAATGGTTTCATATACATGTTTACATCCAACAGTTCAGAAATATTGTTTATACATATAGTAAAAATGTACATCCTTTTACCGAAACCAGATCTCATTGGTGAAAGTTTCTGAATTATATGAACAAATATACCAACAATCCAAAAGAGTAAGACATTGTATATTAACTACAAGTACAAGAAACCCAAGATTTATTTAAAAAAAAGAAAAAAAAAAGAAAAATGGTAATTTTCATACTTCAGCATGTCAAGTTTCTTTTTATATATGGAAGTGAATACATTTGCAACAGCTTCATTATTTCCGTGGTACAGTAGATATATATTCTACCTGTGCTTCCAATTACCTCAACTGAGATTATATATGAATGGAGTTAAGGAGCTGTGGGTGTAAAATGATTATGATTGCTTCCCCAAATGTCTTGGTTTTCATAAGAAAGTCATTCAGATGTAATTCTACCTAATACTTGTAACAGTCACAAGAAGATTGGATTGATTTTCTGTGCCATGAATCCAGCTATATACTCCCTATCACAGTAGCACCTATATCCTACATATAGTAGAAGCAGCCATTTTTTTGAAATGAGCCAATGTTCACGGCTTGTGAATTGAAATATAGCTTTAAATACTAGTTATGTAGTCTGAGCATTGCCATTTTTCCTATGAATTTATAAGCTGCTATCTCATACATAAAATGGCAGCCTATACGTTGCGTAGGCACCCAGTGTAACCTAAGCAAATGTTTTCAATAATGAAATTATGTAAAATAAAAATCTGATAACTCCCTGGTGTTAGAGGTAGACCGTTTTCTTTCAAATCCTAGGTTTGGTCCTTTTATTTTATTCAGCAGTGAAAGCCATGAATACAAGAACAAATAACAGCTGTTACAATTCACCCATGACTTCTAACGTCAGAGAATTCAAGATATGAACACACAGTACACAGTAATGAAAAAGTATCAAAAATTATTACCTCAAAAAGATAAATAAACAGGTATATACCACCAATACATAAACAGATGTTTGTGCTACAGTTAAAATTAGCTGTATACAAAACGTAATGGATCCCCATCATCATATGATAGAAGCAAGAATACATGAGCCATTTAAATTGTCAGACATTATGCTTTATAAGGTATGCACAGCAGTTCAAGCAATAAATACATACATTAGTTCAAAGCCTTACAACAGCTACGCAAAGCAGAGCGGGAAAGCGGGTTTGCTATTACTAGCAAGCAATGATATAAGAGTAAAAATTAATGAAATGCATTAAAGCAACATTTTTCTTAGAAAAAAGTCTGGTCATTTATGGGTCCACCAACATTTTTACATAATATGCACAATTATCAAAATACAGACCAAGCATCTCAGAAAACCCCAAAAAAACCTAAACATCTAATTTCAAAGCAACTGCAGTTTTGGAGGTTTTTCTGGTATATGTGCAAGCAGCTATTTTTAATTGTATTTATACAAAACCCATGCAAAACTCTACAGGTATATGCATTCTGTGGCTGAGACTTCCTTTCAAAGTTTTGTAACTGAGGTATGCATACTTAAGCATTGTTGTCTTTGGCCACTTTCTCGGTGGTGCGAGTATCACATTAATTTTTATACTACCAAGGTGGACACACATATGAAGACTAATTGCCCCCTTTTCATAGTTAGTCTTTCCCTATTTATCATAATGATCAAGGGCGCTCTGCCAGTAATGTGACGTGTTCATCAGATACTAGAAAACGGAGCTTTCTGCTGATATGACCAATAGACAAACACCATGAAAGTAGCAGGTACTGTGACAATTAATGTTATCTGCCTGGTTTTTTTTTTGTTTTGTTTTTTCTAATTTTGTTTTGTGCAGAGGTAGAAGCTTTCAGAAAGCCTTTTGGGTAAGTGGGAAAACCCCTTTGAAAGCTGTTGTGTCCTTCTATTTGGCGTGATAGATGACTGTGTATATCTTTAAGTAATTCTTGCTGACGCCAGCAAAGAATAAATGATGAGCTTAGTTTGCAAGAACCAGTTCCATCATATGGAGCTGGTACATATGTTAAGCTCTAGCAGCCACCTTCTGTCAAAAACTGTTTGTAAAGCAATAACCATAATTAGGTTATGAGGTCCCTTGGTTTGGGTAAAGTATCAAGACTTGGCACAGCACATAAAAAGCAACATGTAAAGTTTCTAGGTTTCAGAAAACACCTATGTTATTTTAACATAGTGAATAAAGAATTGTAACATTTTTGGGTTTGGATATTTTGTTTGAAAACTTGCATTCCAACAAGTTGGTCAGTGCAAGTTTCCAGAGGGAAGTGGATTGTTAGTGTTAATATCCCGTATAAGCAGAGGCAGAATTCTATGTAACTTTGGTTTGACTGAAAATAAATACCATGGTCTACGATTGCTATATCTTTGATTTCAGTGTAAAACTTACCTAGCTCACTTTAAATCAATATGAAATTATTATTTTTTTTGGCTTTACTAGACCTTTTACGTTTGGTTCCTACGTTTTTTTTTATTTTTTATTATAACTTAAGACTATAAAAATAGTACACAACAGATAAAGACCATACAGTACAAGACATTCTAACAACATGTATTCACCACAAAAATAAAAAACTAAACAACTGACTGTATGGGAAGTAAAACAAAAATAAAACACAATGTATATATATAACAATATGCATTCTGCAATTGTATCAAGTACGTATATATTTTGGTTGGTTGGTCATCCACATTTTGTTGCTTTCTATCATTCTTCCACTGGAGAGACTGTTCTCACCTTTGTCTTACGTGAAATCTTCATAGTATTTAGAGTGGCTTTTAGCCTCAGAAGAATACGTTATTTCTCATTGAACTTTCGTTATTGGTTTCTTTGTGTAGGGCTAAATAAAAAGATCCCAGAGGTCATCAGAAAACAGCAGGTAGTTCGTGGAACGGTTCCTTTGTACTAATTAAAGTTACAGAAGACTGACCAAAGCAAGTGGCTGCTTCTGTCGTTGAGCTATTGGCCATTGTTAGAGTTGGCTTTGGTTTGCAGCTGTAGCCTTTGACTGTGTTTTCAGGTAGACAAAGCTTTATCACAAGGAGGTAAATAGTACAGTTGTAAGATATATGCAGATATGCAAATGTTTCTATGGCGCTCGCACAGACAATGCTAGTTTAGGATTGCACTTTACAACTTAACACTAACAGCACAGACTGAAAGCCTAAAGGTTCTTGGATGTTGCAACAGTCTAAGTACTGTGGTTTTTAATACCTAATTTATGTAATTTACAGCTGGTGGTACCAACATAAAAAAAAAGAAAAAGAAAGAAAAAAAACAAAACCACAAAAGCAATTCAAAAATGTGCTTGTTTGATTTCCTTTTTTTTTTTAAATTAAACTAAACAAGCAGTGTTACTAACTTTGATCCTACTCCTGTGCAAATAAAAAAAAACAATAGCAACAAGTTGAACTTGGCCAGGATTTGTATCTAACAATATATCTACTGTATGTTTGAGATTCACATTGATGAAACTAACACTATTTTTGGCAGTATATGAGGCCTTTTTCTTTCTACAGAACATGTATCCTCATATTCAGTTATTTCATGAACCCTTTTGAGCCATATTTTAAATGGGCAAGCCATTATATAAAGAACAGTTTTTTTGTTTTTTGTTTTGTTTTTTTTTCAAGAAAATCAGTTTTTGTCTTAAAAAAGAAGACAACAAGCAGTTTCCTTGTTGCATTAAATCCCAAAGGGCTGGTTTAACAAGTTCCTCTAGGACGGTCTCCATAATCCATGCGTAATAAATAGTCACAGTAAAAATCTGTCAAATATTCATGGTTGTGGAGTGGTTGTGAAGGTCAGTGCTATGTCCCTTCATTTGAGGTCTTTTAAGTCTTTTTTTATTTTATTGTTTTTGTTTTATTCCAGATCTTCAGACAACGGCTCTTCTTCAAGCTCTCTGTCTTCCTCCAATTCTGGACTATGATTAGCTGTTGTAACCAATGACATTGGGCAGTCCTCATCATCAGCAATCCCTGGCTCTTCTTTGACATGTACAGAATGTCTGAAATGAGAAAAATTATGTTTACTACAATATTTGTATCAATATTTTTATTTTAATAAATTCTCATCTGAAGTTCATAAAGGGCTTTGTTCTCTAAAGGATAGAGTCTACATAAAGTGTACATTCAATATATATATATATATATATATATATATATATATATATATATATATGTATCCATATCTATACACACAAATATTCCCTACAATGTTTCTAATAATGATTAAAAAAACAACAAAAAAACACAACAAACTGCAATAAAATATACTTTAACGTCCCTGACAGATCGTCCAGATAATACAGAAGTAACATACAGGGTTAATTAATAAAACAAACACCTCAAAGAATACACATAGTAAAAAACATTCACATAGTTAACCTCTACCATATGAATAGAACAATTTTATTAACAATGCTGGATTTCCGTAAGATTAAGAATCCATATAGGTAAACATTCTTCAAACATCATTAAATGATAACCATAAGGTATGGTTTTTAAGCACATGTGCAACATCCAAAGATATAGGGTTCTGATTTTCTTTTGATCTGTAATGCATGCATCCAAGAAGTGAACGTTAAAACCTTGTGTGTATTAGACACTACATATTTATATATGCTCATAAGAACAATTCCCTTAAATACCAGTGATATTGATAATTACTCTTGGTAAAATGATATTCTATAACCCACATCTTATTATCTTTAATGATAACCACAAAATAAGTATTGAGAAAGCCCGTAACAAGTACTGACATCAAAGACTATTTCTTGCAACATGTGCCCTGCATATATTCTGGGGGGGGGGGGGGGAAACCAATGAGCAAAAAAATTATATTTTTATTCTTGTTGTTAATTATTATTATAATTGCTAGAGATGAGTGAATTAATCATACACGGGTCTAATTTGGCCTGAATTTCCCAAATGTTTTTAGTAAAATTAAACTTTTGGGGTTTGCGGGGTACAAATCACAGGGCTTTTAGCCGCTTTATATATAATGCTTTTAAAACAGTGAACAAGGGGGATATATGGCATTTATTAATATGTGTTTATAAGTTCGGCCCCATTTTATTTAATCCTAAAGAGATGGCTCGTGGTTATCCAGGTCTTCTCTTTGGGCAGCCCCTCCACAGAAAATGGCCACTGTTAGAGGGGCACGTGAAGTGACCCTGTCCATCAATCTCCTATTACAATGTACTGCGTCCGCACTCTTTCCTGGTGCACAACCGCAGATAAGAAGCTCCGTTTCACGTGCCATTTTCAGGTCAAGCGTGGAGGAGCTGCCAAGGGAGAAGACCTGGATCACCGGCAGTGTTCAAGTTTAAATAAAACTATTCAAGCTTATAAACAGAGTATATTAATAAGTATACCCCTTAGCCACTGCTGGAAAACCCACTACATCTAGGATACAGTCCTAGAAGACATGAGAGAGTCAGAGACAAAATGTTCAGGGCAAACGGAGTATTTGCTATTTGCTAGCAATTAATTCGGACCAAATCTAAATAGACAGCAGATTCAATCCCGAAATAAATAACGGGAGATTCGCTGATCTCGAACTATTAAGATTTTTTTTTAAATTAATTATTTATTCTTGTATGTTTTTAAACGTATTCATGTCTAAATAAAAAACTACTAGTCTCGCCTTATTAAGTAATATTAACTGCAGCTAAAGGAAAGTCATCTGTCAGTAAGTAATTATCCATATTATAGTTTGACTTTGTAGAAAGTGTATTTTCTTAAACCTTCCTCTTATTCATGGTATCTGATATGGTGATTTTAAATTCCCTAACTGTGCTTCCCCTGCATAGTCA